>NC_072828.1:0-300000 GCF_027744805.1 Dunckerocampus dactyliophorus
TTATTCTCTTAATATTTACACTTTATTATTTAATATTTACACTTTATTCTTTAATATTTACACTTTATTATCTAATATTTACACTTTATTCTGTAATATTTACACTTTATTCTCTTAATATTTACACTTTATTCTGTAATATTTACACTTTATTCTCTTAATATTTACACTTTATTCTGTAATATTTACACTTTATTCTCTAATATTTACACTTTATTCTCTTAATATTTACACTTTATTCTCTTAATATTTACACTTTATTCTTTTAATATTTACACTTTATTATTTAATATTTACACTTTATTCTCTTAATATTTACACTTTATTCTTTAATATTTACACTTTATTCTTTAATATTTACACTTTATTCTTTTAATATTTACACTTTATTATTTAATATTTACACTTTATTCTGTAATATTTACACTTTATTCTTTAATATTTACACTTTATTCTCTTAATATTTACACTTTATTCTGTAATATTTACACTTTATTCTCTTAATATTTACACTTTATTATTTAATATTTACACTTTATTCTTTAATATTTACACTTTATTCTCTTAATATTTACACTTTATTCTTTAATATTTACACTTTATTCTTTTAATATTTACACTTTATTCTTTAATATTTACACTTTATTCTCTTAATATTTACACTTTATTATTTAATATTTACACTTTATTCTTTAATATTTACACTTTATTCTCTTAATATTTACACTTTATTCTGTAATATTTACACTTTATTCTCTTAATATTTACACTTTATTATTTAATATTTACACTTTATTATCTAATATTTACACTTTATTCTTTTAATATTTACACTTTATTCTTTAATATTTACACTTTATTCTCTAATATTTACACTTTATTCTGTAATATTTACACTTTATTCTCTTAATATTTACACTTTATTATTTAATATTTACACTTTATTCTTTAATATTTACACTTTATACTTTAATATTTACACTTTATTCTCTTAATATTTACACTTTATACTTTAATATTTACACTTTATTCTTTAATATTTACACTTTATACTTTAATATTTACACTTTATTCTCTTAATATTTACACTTTATTCTCTTAATATTTACACTTTATACTTTAATATTTACACTTTATTCTTTAATATTTACACTTTATTCTTTAATATTTACACTTTATTCTCTTAATATTTACACTTTATTCTTTAATATTTACACTTTATTCTCTTAATATTTACACTTTATACTTTAATATTTACACTTTATTCTTTAATATTTACACTTTATTCTCTTAATATTTACACTTTATTCTTTAATATTTACACTTTATTCTCTAATATTTACACTTTATTCTTTAATATTTACACTTTATTCTCTTAATATTTACACTTTATACTTTAATATTTACACTTTATTCTTTAATATTTACACTTTATTCTTTAATATTTACACTTTATTCTCTTAATATTTACACTTTATTCTTTAATATTTACACTTTATACTTTAATATTTACACTTTATTCTCTTAATATTTACACTTTATACTTTAATATTTACACTTTATTCTTTAATATTTACACTTTATTCTTTAATATTTACACTTTATTCTCTTAATATTTACACTTTATTCTCTTAATATTTACACTTTATTCTTTAATATTTACACTTTATTCTCTTAATATTTACACTTTATTATTTAATATTTACACTTTATTCTTTAATATTTACACTTTATTCTCTTAATATTTACACTTTATTCTTTAATATTTACACTTTATTCTCTTAATATTTACACTTTATTATTTAATATTTACACTTTATTCTTTAATATTTACACTTTATTATTTAATATTTACACTTTATTCTTTAATATTTACACTTTATTATCTAATATTTACACTTTATTCTGTAATATTTACACTTTATTCTCTTAATATTTACACTTTATTCTGTAATATTTACACTTTATTCTCTTAATATTTACACTTTATTCTGTAATATTTACACTTTATTCTCTAATATTTACACTTTATTCTCTTAATATTTACACTTTATTCTCTTAATATTTACACTTTATTCTTTTAATATTTACACTTTATTCTCTAATATTTACACTTTATTCTCTTAATATTTACACTTTATTCTCTTAATATTTACACTTTATTCTTTTAATATTTACACTTTATTATTTAATATTTACACTTTATTCTCTTAATATTTACACTTTATTCTTTAATATTTACACTTTATTCTTTAATATTTACACTTTATTCTTTTAATATTTACACTTTATTATTTAATATTTACACTTTATTCTGTAATATTTACACTTTATTCTTTAATATTTACACTTTATTCTCTTAATATTTACACTTTATTCTGTAATATTTACACTTTATTATTTAATATTTACACTTTATTCTTTAATATTTACACTTTATTCTCTTAATATTTACACTTTATTCTTTAATATTTACACTTTATTCTTTAATATTTACACTTTATTCTTTAATATTTACACTTTATTCTCTTAATATTTACACTTTATTATTTAATATTTACACTTTATTCTTTAATATTTACACTTTATTCTCTTAATATTTACACTTTATTCTGTAATATTTACACTTTATTCTCTTAATATTTACACTTTATTATTTAATATTTACACTTTATTCTTTTAATATTTACACTTTATTCTTTAATATTTACACTTTATTCTTTTAATATTTACACTTTATTCTTTAATATTTACACTTTATTCTTTAATATTTACACTTTATTCTTTTAATATTTACACTTTATTCTTTAATATTTACACTTTATTCTCTTAATATTTACACTTTATTCTCTTAATATTTACACTTTATTATTGAATATTTACACTTTATTCTCTTAATATTTACACTTTATACTTTAATATTTACACTTTATTCTTTAATATTTACACTTTATTCTCTTAATATTTACACTTTATTCTTTAATATTTACACTTTATTCTCTTAATATTTACACTTTATTATTTAATATTTACACTTTATTCTTTAATATTTACACTTTATTCTTTTAATATTTACACTTTATTATTTAATATTTACACTTTATTCTCTTAATATTTACACTTTATTATTTAATATTTACACTTTATTCTTTAATATTTACACTTTATTATCTAATATTTACACTTTATTCTGTAATATTTACACTTTATTCTCTTAATATTTACACTTTATACTTTAATATTTACACTTTATTCTTTAATATTTACACTTTATACTTTAATATTTACACTTTATTCTTTAATATTTACACTTTATTCTTTTAATATTTACACTTTATTCTCTTAATATTTACACTTTATTCTTTAATATTTACACTTTATTCTCTTAATATTTACACTTTATACTTTAATATTTACACTTTATTCTTTAATATTTACACTTTATTCTCTTAATATTTACACTTTATTCTTTAATATTTACACTTTATTCTCTAATATTTACACTTTATTCTTTAATATTTACACTTTATTCTCTTAATATTTACACTTTATACTTTAATATTTACACTTTATTCTTTAATATTTACACTTTATTCTTTAATATTTACACTTTATTCTCTTAATATTTACACTTTATTCTTTAATATTTACACTTTATACTTTAATATTTACACTTTATTCTCTTAATATTTACACTTTATACTTTAATATTTACACTTTATTCTCTTAATATTTACACTTTATTCTGTAATATTTACACTTTATTCTCTTAATATTTACACTTTATTATTTAATATTTACACTTTATTCTTTAATATTTACACTTTATTCTTTTAATATTTACACTTTATTATTTAATATTTACACTTTATTCTCTTAATATTTACACTTTATTATTTAATATTTACACTTTATTCTTTAATATTTACACTTTATTATCTAATATTTACACTTTATTCTGTAATATTTACACTTTATTCTCTTAATATTTACACTTTATTCTGTAATATTTACACTTTATTCTCTTAATATTTACACTTTATTCTTTAATATTTACACTTTATTCTCTTAATATTTACACTTTATACTTTAATATTTACACTTTATTCTTTAATATTTACACTTTATTCTTTAATATTTACACTTTATTCTCTTAATATTTACACTTTATTCTGTAATATTTACACTTTATTCTCTAATATTTACACTTTATTCTCTTAATATTTACACTTTATTCTCTTAATATTTACACTTTATTATTTAATATTTACACTTTATTCTTTAATATTTACACTTTATTCTTTTAATATTTACACTTTATTATTTAATATTTACACTTTATTCTCTTAATATTTACACTTTATTATTTAATATTTACACTTTATTCTTTAATATTTACACTTTATTATCTAATATTTACACTTTATTCTGTAATATTTACACTTTATTCTCTTAATATTTACACTTTATTCTGTAATATTTACACTTTATTCTCTTAATATTTACACTTTATTATTTAATATTTACACTTTATTCTTTAATATTTACACTTTATACTTTAATATTTACACTTTATTCTCTTAATATTTACACTTTATACTTTAATATTTACACTTTATTCTTTAATATTTACACTTTATACTTTAATATTTACACTTTATTCTCTTAATATTTACACTTTATTCTTTAATATTTACACTTTATTCTTTAATATTTACACTTTATTCTCTTAATATTTACACTTTATACTTTAATATTTACACTTTATTCTTTAATATTTACACTTTATTCTTTTAATATTTACACTTTATTCTCTAATATTTACACTTTATTCTTTAATATTTACACTTTATTCTCTTAATATTTACACTTTATACTTTAATATTTACACTTTATTCTTTAATATTTACACTTTATTCTCTTAATATTTACACTTTATTCTTTAATATTTACACTTTATTCTCTAATATTTACACTTTATTCTTTAATATTTACACTTTATTCTCTTAATATTTACTTTTTTCTTTAATATTTACACTTTATTCTTTAATATTTACACTTTATTCTCTTAATATTTACACTTTATTCTTTAATATTTACACTTTATTCTTTAATATTTACACTTTATACTTTAATATTTACACTTTATTCTCTTAATATTTACACTTTATACTTTAATATTTACACTTTATTCTTTTAATATTTACACTTTATTCTTTAATATTTACACTTTATTCTTTAATATTTACACTTTATTCTCTTAATATTTACACTTTATTCTGTAATATTTACACTTTATTCTCTAATATTTACACTTTATTCTCTTAATATTTACACTTTATTCTCTTAATATTTACACTTTATTATTTAATATTTACACTTTATTCTTTAATATTTACACTTTATTCTTTTAATATTTACACTTTATTATTTAATATTTACACTTTATTCTTTAATATTTACACTTTATTCTTTAATATTTACACTTTATTCTTTTAATATTTACACTTTATTATTTAACATTTACACTTTATTCTTTAATATTTACACTTTATTCTGTAATATTTACACTTTATTCTCTTAATATTTACACTTTATTCTTTAATATTTACACTTTATTCTCTTAATATTTACACTTTATTATTTAATATTTACACTTTATTCTTTAATATTTACACTTTATTATTTAATATTTACACTTTATTCTTTAATATTTACACTTTATTATCTAATATTTACACTTTATTCTGTAATATTTACACTTTATTCTCTTAATATTTACACTTTATTCTGTAATATTTACACTTTATTCTCTTAATATTTACACTTTATTCTGTAATATTTACACTTTATTCTCTAATATTTACACTTTATTCTCTTAATATTTACACTTTATTCTCTTAATATTTACACTTTATTCTTTTAATATTTACACTTTATTATTTAATATTTACACTTTATTCTCTTAATATTTACACTTTATTCTTTAATATTTACACTTTATTCTTTAATATTTACACTTTATTCTTTTAATATTTACACTTTATTATTTAATATTTACACTTTATTCTGTAATATTTACACTTTATTCTTTAATATTTACACTTTATTCTCTTAATATTTACACTTTATTCTGTAATATTTACACTTTATTCTCTTAATATTTACACTTTATTATTTAATATTTACACTTTATTCTCTTAATATTTACACTTTATTCTTTAATATTTACACTTTATTCTCTTAATATTTACACTTTATTCTCTTAATATTTACACTTTATTATTTAATATTTACACTTTATTCTTTAATATTTACACTTTATTCTCTTAATATTTACACTTTATTCTTTAATATTTACACTTTATTCTCTTAATATTTACACTTTATTATTTAATATTTACACTTTATTCTTTTAATATTTACACTTTATTCTCTTAATATTTACACTTTATTCTGTAATATTTACACTTTATTCTCTTAATATTTACACTTTATTATTTAATATTTACACTTTATTCTTTTAATATTTACACTTTATTCTTTAATATTTACACTTTATTCTCTTAATATTTACACTTTATTCTGTAATATTTACACTTTATTCTCTTAATATTTACACTTTATTATTTAATATTTACACTTTATTCTTTTAATATTTACACTTTATTCTTTAATATTTACACTTTATTCTCTTAATATTTACACTTTATTATTGAATATTTACACTTTATTCTTTTAATATTTACACTTTATTCTTTAATATTTACACTTTATTCTCTTAATATTTACACTTTATTCTCTTAATATTTACACTTTATTCTTTTAATATTTACACTTTTTTCTTTAATATTTACACTTTATTCTCTTAATATTTACACTTTATTATTTAATATTTACACTTTATTCTTTAATATTTACACTTTATTCTTTAATATTTACACTTTATTCTCTTAATATTTACACTTTATTCTGTAATATTTACACTTTATTCTCTTAATATTTACACTTTATTATTTAATATTTACACTTTATTCTTTAATATTTACACTTTATTATCTAATATTTACACTTTATTCTCTTAATATTTACACTTTATACTTTAATATTTACACTTTATTCTCTTAATATTTACACTTTATTCTTTAATATTTACACTTTATTCTCTTAATATTTACACTTTATTCTCTAATATTTACACTTTATTCTTTTAATATTTACACTTTATTCTCTTAATATTTACACTTTATTCTGTAATATTTACACTTTATTCTTTAATATTTACACTTTATTCTCTTAATATTTACACTTTATTCTCTTAATATTTACACTTTATACTTTAATATTTACACTTTATTCTTTAATATTTACACTTTATTCTCTTAATATTTACACTTTATATTAATATTTACACTTTATTCTCTTAATATTTACACTTTATTATTTAATATTTACACTTTATTCTTTAATATTTACACTTTATTCTTTTAATATTTACACTTTATTCTTTAATATTTACACTTTATTCTGTAATATTTACACTTTATTCTCTTAATATTTACACTTTATTCTCCTAATATTTACACTTTATTCTCTAATATTTACACTTTATTCTCTAATATTTACACTTTATTCTGTAATATTTACACTTTATTCTCTAATATTTACACTTTATTCTCTAATATTTACACTTTATTCTGTAATATTTACACTTTATTCTCTAATATTTACACTTTACCCACTGGTGAGTGAGGGTCAGCCTGGCATGTCGGTGGCGTTGGCAGACCAGCCGGGTGTCCACTAGTCCCCCCCGAGACACGGAGGTCCAAAACCATGGCCACGCCCACACCCTCTATGGTGCCGGCCGTGCGGATGACTTGTTTGCCCAATGTCCGGTTGTGCCACAGCTGGAACAGGCGTCGCCATCTCGTCCCTCCCGCGCTGTGGCGGTCCCGAGTCACATGGTCGGCCATGTATCCATGGTGTGAAATAAAAGATGGGTGTGGCCAACTTCAACACAACTTTATTGATTACAAAGAAAGGACACGCCCGCTGGCATCCAGTATGTTGGCATCACATCCAGAATGATCCATTAGCAGGGCACATGGTTGGCAAATCATGACAACATTTCAAGGGAACAAATAGAAGCTAGCATGTTAGCAATAGCCTTCCGTGCCAACACAGGAAGAGGGCGGGATGTTGGCAAACAGTCCCTTTAGGAAAACAATACAGAGCAGAATACGAGTAAATATGACAAGCGTTACCAGTAGGTGGCATCAGCCACACGCCACCTGTACGCCCTCAATACCCATAAACACACGTGGAACGTTAGCCACACGATATCATGGAATACACATCAAAGCATCCATCCCATAGCGATACTGCCCTGATATCCCTGATATCATGGATGGATGCGCCCGCCTCCACTTTACATGGGATGCACCAGGAAGCCACTGAACACGTTAGACCAAGTAGATGTAAGTTCATGGTCACTATAAGCAATGACATACACCTTCTCTTCATCCTCCAGGTCAACCATCCTGCTGATGGAGGCCATGTAGTCCTTCCCTGTGATCTCGGTGGTGTCATACAGCTGCATCAGCCACTCTGTGCTCCCATCCTCCTTCTCCTTATACACATGTAGATTCATCTTCTTACCCCATGATTTGTAGGCCAAGGTGAAGAAGTAGGCGCCCTTGTAGGGGGCTGTGAAAATGCCTGCAGGGGGACAATCACACCTTCATTAGTGCCCCCCCCCCCAGTGGTGCTGTCAAAGAGGTAAGGAGCGATGAAGAAATGCTATGCTAGTTAGCAGTCAGGTGGCATCCTACCTGTGTTGGCATCATAGGCGTTACCCATGTTGGTGCGCACCTCGTCAAAGATCACCTTGTTATCACATGTCTTTGTGTTGCCCCCTACTGCTGCAAACCACATCTTACGTTTGTCTGCAGGACACATCAGGTGTCAGGTCATAGGTCACCTACACTCCTATGACCTTTACCCTTTCTCACCTACCTGACATGACATCCAGCTTGCCCACACGTGTGGTTAGATCCTAGAAGTACAAGAGTAGAAGTACTACTGCAGTACTTCCTGTCTATACATGCTAATCAAGTACCCAGGTGTGTTTTATCTACCTGAATGGTTTTGGTGTTTGTGGTCTCTGCAGTCATCAGGTGGTCCACACGTGCCTTTAGATCCTATGAGAGTACATGTTGTATGTAATACTGCAGTACTTCCTGTCTATACATGCTAATCAAGTACTCAGGTGTGTTTTATCTACCGGAATGGTTTTGTTGTTTGTGTTCTCTGCAGTCTTCAGGTGGTCCACATGTGCAGTGAGAATCTAAAAGAGTACATGGTGTAGTACTACTGCAGTACTTGGTGTCTATACATGCTAGTCAAGTACTCAGGTGTGTTTTATCTACCTGAATGGTGTTTTCATTTGCAGTCTCTGCAGTCTTCAGGTGGTCCACACGTGTGGTTAGATCCTATGAAAGTACAAGAGTAGAAGTACTACTGCAGTACTTGCTAATCAAGTACTCAGGTGTGTTTTATCTACCTGAATGGTTTTGCTGTTTGTGGTCTCTGCAGTCATCAGGTGGTTCACACTTACAATCAGATCCTAGAAGTACAAGAGTAGAAGTACTACTGCAGTACTTGCTAATCAAGTACCCAGGTGTGTTTTATCTACCTGAATGTTGATGTGGTTTGTGGTCTCCGCAGTCATCAGGTGGTCCACACGTGCCTTTAGATCCTATGAGAGTACATGTTGTATGTAATACTGCAGTACTTATACATGCGTGTACATGGAAGTGTCCAGGTGCTTTTACCTTGGCGGTGTCGGTCTCTTCCTCCACCTGTGGGAGTGTACACTGTGGGTTATACTGCAGTACTTTCTGTGCATGTACAAACTGTATGAAGGACACGAACATCACGGGAATGAAATGCTGTCATCGTGAGGAGAAGGAACGTTGGTGTGGGGAAGTATTTCCTCAGCGCACCGCTCGATCGTGGTGAAATGACCAACGCTGAAGCGCCTCCTCCCGACTAAACACAGGCTGGAACCTCCTCTTACGGAGCGTGAATGGAAGCTAGCCGGGTTAGCTTGGTTTAGCATGCTAGTGGGCTGCCTGATATGCAGGTGATACATGTACACAGTCAGGAACTACCTTCCTGTCACGTGTCACCATGAACAACTAACATGGATTCATCCATTCATTCCTGCAGCTCCAGTTAGTTTATCCTCATCAGTCATCAAGATGAAAGCTGCATCTGCGTGTGGAGATTGAAACGCAAGCACCAATCAGGATGGGAGCGACAATGTCAGCTGACCCGTGTGGGACGACGTCTACAAAGTGACCTTTACGTAATCCACCCAAACGACCTTGGCCATCGACCGCTAGCTTGCTATTGACCTTCACATGGAAGTGTTAGCAGATGTGCAGCAAGCGACCATAATATGCTAAGTTTGCAAAGCAACGCTGATCTGTATCTGTTCACCCACCTCAATGACCTGTATCCGTAGCTGGACTCCAATGGGCGGAGCTTAACCCCACAGTGGGCGTAGCTGAGCCGGAAAATGGGTGGGCCTTAAATCTGGACATTATTTTAACTCTGAAATGGCAGGGATTGATCAGACCCGATAACATAGCTAGTTAGCTAGCTCATTAGCTACACCAGTTAGCTGCACGTGCATCTTGTACGACTGAGACAGTCAATGCGTGAGTGACATAGCTAGTTAGCTAGCTAATTAGCTACGGCAGTTAGCACAATTGCATCTTATACGGTTGAGTCGGTCAATGTGCGAGTCACATACCGAGTTAGCTACGCCAGTAAGCATAAGTGCATCTTGTATGGCTGAGACGGTCAATGCGTGAGTTACATAGCTAGTTAGCTACACGTGCATCTTGTCCGGCTAGGACAGTCAATGCGAAAGTTACATGGCTAGTTAGCTACACCAGTTAGCTACACGTGCATCTTGTACGGCTGAGACGGTCAATGTGCTAGTTACATAGCTAGTTAGCTAGCTTGTTAGCTACACGTGCATCTTGTACGGCTAGGACAGTCAATGCGAAAGTTACATGGCTAGTTAGCTACACCAGTTAGCTAAACGTGCATCTTGTACGGCTGAGACGGTCATTGCATGAGTTACGTAGCTAGTTAGCTACACCAGTTAGCTACACGTGCATCTTGTACGGCTGAGACGGTCAATGTGCGAGTCACCTAGCTAGTTACCTAGCTAGTTAGCTACGCCAGTTAGCTACACGTGCATCTGGTACGACTGAGACGGTCAATGTGCGAGTCACATACCTAGTTAGCTACGGCAGTTAGCTAAACGTGCATCTTATACGACTGAGACAGTCAATGCGAACGTTACATAGCTAGTTAGCTACGCCAGTTAGCATAAGTGCATCTTGTACGACTGAGACAGTCAATGCGAACGTTACATAGCTAGTTAGCGAGCTAGTTACCTACGCCAGTAAGCACAAGTGCATCTTATACGGCTGAGACGGTCAATGCGTGAGTTACATAGCTAGTTAGCTACGCCAGTTAGCTGCACGTGCATCTTGTAGCTGAGAGAGTCAATGTGCGAGTTACATAGCTAGTTAGCTAGCTTGTTAGCTACACGTGCATCTTGTACGGCTAGGACAGTCAATGCGAAAGTTACATAGGTAGTTAGCTAGCTAGTTACCTACGCCAGTAAGCACAAGTGAATCTTGTACGGCTGAGACGGTCAATGCGTGAGTCACATAGCTAGTTAGCTACGGCAGTTAGCTAAACGTGCATCTTATACGGTTGAGTCGGTCAATGCGTGAGTTACAGAGCTAGTTAGCTCTGCCAGTTAGCATAAGTGCATCTTGTATGGCTGAGACGGTCAATGCGTGAGTTACATAGCTAGTTAGCTACACGTGCATCTTGTCCGGCTAGGACAGTCAATGCGAAAGTTACATAGCTAGTTAGCTAGCTAGTTAGCTACGCCAGTTCGCGACACGTGCATCTTGTACGGCTAAGACGGTCAATGCGCGAGTTACATAGCTATCTAGCTACGCCAGTTAGCTACACGTGCATCTTGTACGGTTGAGTCGGTCAATGCGTGAGTTACATAGCTAGTTAGCTAGCTCGTTAGCTACGCCAGTTAGCTACACGTGCATCTTGTACGGCTGAGACAGTCAATGTGCGAGTTACATAGCTAGTTAGCTAGCTTGTTAGCTACACGTGCATCTTGTACGGCTAGGACAGTCAATGCGAAAGTTACATTGGTAGTTAGCTAGCTAGTTACCAACGCCAGTAAGCACAAGTGCATCTTGTACGGCTGAGACGGTCAATGCGAAAGTTACATTGGTAGTTAGCTAGCTAGTTACCAACGCCAGTAAGCACAAGTGCATCTTGTACGGCTGAGACGGTCAATGCGTGAGTCACATAGCTAGTTAGCTACGGCAGTTAGCTACACGTGCATCTTGTCCGGCTAGGACAGTCAATGCGAAAGTTCCATAGCTAGTTAGCTAGCTAGTTAGCTACGCCAGTTCGCTACACGTGCATCTTGTACGGCTAAGACGGTCAATGTGCGAGTTACATAGCTAGCTAGCTACGCCAGTTAGCTACACGTGCATCTTGTACGGTTGAGTCGGTCAATGCGTGAGTTACATAGCTAGTTAGCTACATCAGTTAGCTAAACGTGCATCTTGTACGGCTGAGACGGTCAGTGCATGAGTTACATAGCTCGTTAGCTACACCAGTTAGCTACACGTGCATCTTGTACGGCTGAGACAGTCAATGTGCGAGTTACATAGCCAGTTAGCTAGCTTGTTAGCTACACGTGCATCTTGTACGGCTAGGACAGTCAATGCGAAAGTTACATTGGTAGTTAGCTAGCTAGTTACCAACGCCAGTAAGCACAAGTGCATCTTGTACGGCTGAGACGGTCAATGCGTGAGTTACATAGCTAGTTAGCTGCGCCAGTTAGCACAAGTGCATCTTGTACGGCTGAGACAGTCAATGCATGAGTTACATAGCTAGTTAGCTAGCTAATTAGCTGCACCAGTTAGCACAAGTGCATCTTGTACGGCTGAGACGGTCAATGCGTGAGTTACATAGCTAGTTAGCTGCGCCAGTTAGCACAAGTGCATCTTGTACGGCTGAGACAGTCAATGCATGAGTTACATAGCTAGTTAGCTAGCTAATTAGCTGCACCAGTTAGCACAAGTGCATCTTGTACGGCTGAGACGGTCAATGCGTGAGTTACATAGCTAGTTAGCTGCGCCAGTTAGCACAAGTGCATCTTGTACGGCTGAGACAGTCAATGCATGAGTTACATAGCTAGTTAGCTAGCTAATTAGCTGCACCAGTTAGCACAAGTGCATCTTGTACGGCTGAGACAGTCAATGCGTGAGTTACATAGCTAGTTAGCTAGCTAGTTAGCTACGCCAGTTAGCTACACGTGCATCTTGTACGGCTGAGACGGTCAATGCGTGAGTTACATAGCTAGTTACCTAGCTAATTAGCTACGCCAGTTAGCACAAGTGCATCTTGTACGGTTGAGTCGGTCAATGCGTGAGTTACATAGCTAGTTAGCTAGCTTGTTAGCTACACGTGCATCTTGTACAGCTAGGACAGTCAATGCGTGAGTTACATAGCTAGTTAGCTAGCTAGTTAGCTACGCCAGTTAGCTACACGTGCATCTTGTACGGCTGAGACGGTCAATGTGCGAGTCACATAGCTAGTTACCTAGCTAGTTAGCTACGCCAATTAGCTACACGTGCATCTTGTACGACTGAGACGGTTAATGCGTGAGTTACCTAGCTAGTTAGCTACGCCAGTTAGCTAAACGTGCATCTTGTACAGCTAGGACAGTCAATGCGTGAGTTACATAGCTAGTTAGCTACGCCAGTTAGCTACACGTGCATCTTGTACAACTGAGACGGTCAATGTGCGAGTTACATAGCCAGTTAGCTAGCTTGTTAGCTACACGTGCATCTTGTACGACTGAGACGGTTAATGCGTGAGTTACCTAGCTAGTTAGCTACGCCAGTTAGCTAAACGTGCATCTTGTACAGCTAGGACAGTCAATGCATGAGTTACATAGCTAGTTAGCTAGCTAGTTAGCTACGCCAGTTAGCTACACGTGCATCTTGTACAACTGAGACGGTCAATGTGCGAGTCACATAGCTAGCTAGCTAGTTAGCTACGCCAGTTAGCTTAAGTTGTAGGAGACTTGTAGATTTCTACACGGATGCGCCAAAATGTTTCTCTGCTTTGATTCACTTTGTTTGGGCTCATTTGAGGAGCAAAATGCGTCTTAGTTCTATGAAATGCTCGCACCATGTGACTGTGTGACTGGCCAATCACAGAGCGTGAAGAGTGAACACATAAGGATTTTCCCTCATCAAGATGACGGACAATGACGAGCTGTGCTCGTTTCATGCTCGTACTCATCAATGCATCATCCGTAGCGGATCCTTGTTGTACACAAGTACACAAGTGTATTTACTTCTATGGGTTTAGCTTTGCAGCTTTTGATACCAGAGTACTGAACTGAATGATATGGTCATGTGATACATCCCAAACATGTCCTATACATGCTGAGGACAAACTGTCATGTTTCGCAGGACAGGAGCGAGTGTTTCCTGTCCTGCGCCCTTATTTTGGCGAGGTGTACTTCCGGTGTGGTGGAAGTTCCAGCCCCTTCATGCCTGGTGTCCGCACAGCTGCGGACAATTTGTATTAGCGGCGGTTAAAAGGCCAGCGCCATCGTATGTGCGGCGCTGGTTCATTGTTGATGTCACGGTTGATGACCCTCGTTGCTCTGCCAGCTGTCACCTAGACTTACCATCTCAGCTACTTTCATTGTTTCCTTTGTCACTTTTAGTTTGGTCCTGTTGCCTTGTGCAAATACTATTCTTTTTATTTCTGCACCTTGCCGCCTCGCCTCCGCATACCGGGGGTCAAGTCTTTGACAGCAGCAACCCCCGTCGACACAAACCCTACCTCAACATCCTTGGTCTTTGCAGCTTCTTCACGCAGCTTCTCCAGCTTGTCTGTCAGTTCCTGTGTTTTTATGTCAACATCTTTGGTCTTTGCAGCTTCTTCACGCAGCTTCTCCAGCTTGTCTGTCAGTTCCTGTGTTTTTATGTCAACATCGTTGGTCTTTGCAGCTTCTTCATGCAGCTTCTCCAGCTTGTCTGTCAGTTCCTGTGTTTTTATGTCAACATCTTTGGTCTTTGCAGCTTCTTCACACAGCTTCTCCAGCTTGTCTGTCAGTTCCTGTGTTTTTATGTCAACATCTTTGGTCTTTGCAGCTTCTTCACGCAGCTTCTCCAGCTTGTCTGTCAGTTCCTGTGTTTTTATGTCAACATCTTTGGTCTTTGCAGCTTCTTCACGCAGCTTCTCGAGCTCGTCTGTCAGTTCCTGTGTTTTTATGTCAACATCTTTGGTCTTTGCAGCTTCTTCACGCAGCTTCTTCAGCTTGTCTGTCAGTTCCTGTGTTTTTATGTCAACATCTTTGGTCTTTGCAGCTTCTTCACGCAGCTTCTCCAGCTCGTCTGTCAGTTCCTGTGTTTTTATGTCAACATCTTTGGTCTTTGCAGCTTCTTCACGCAGCTTCTTCAGCTCGTCTGTCAGTGTTTTTATGTCAACATCGTTGGTCTTTGCAGCTTCTTCACGCAGCTTCTCCAGCTTGTCTGTCAGTTCCTGTGTTTTTATGTCAACATCGTTGGTCTTTGCAGCTTCTTCACGCAGCTTCTTCAGCTTGTCTGTCAGTTCCTGTGTTTTTATGTCAACATCGTTGGTCTTTGCAGCTTCTTCACGCAGCTTCTCCAGCTTGTCTGTCAGTTCCTGTGTTTTTATGTCAACATCTTTGGTCTTTGCAGCTTCTTCACGCAGCTTCTTCAGCTCGTCTGTCAGTGTTTTTATGTCAACATCGTTGGTCTTTGCAGCTTCTTCACGCAGCTTCTCCAGCTTGTCTGTCAGTTCCTGTGTTTTTATGTCAACATCGTTGGTCTTTGCAGCTTCTTCACGCAGCTTCTTCAGCTTGTCTGTCAGTTCCTGTGTTTTTATGTCAACATCGTTGGTCTTTGCAGCTTCTTCACGCAGCTTCTTCAGATCGTCTGTCAGCCTCTACAAGAGGACATAATACGATGTAGTACTTCATGTTTATTCACGGGTAAATAAAGTACTGGTATCCAACCTGAACTAAGTGGCTATTTAAAACCTGGGATGCTTCCAGCCCGTTCACACGCTTTTCCAGATTCTACAAGACAACACGTTGTTAGTAGTACTTCCTGTCCATGTGGAAATGAAATGTTTCTACCTGGACATCCTTGGGTGTTGCTTCATCCAGTTTCTTCAGATCTTCTGTAAGTCTCTGAAAGAAGACATGTTGAGGGTACTTAGTGTCCATGGATGGAAAACAAGAACTACAGAACCAACAATAGGATGAAAAAGCAACAAGGAATCATGGAACACGACTGAAACTACAGAGGCTGGATGATCTGGAACAAAACATCAGATCCATGAAAGAGGAGGTTGAAACGTGAGGGGTGTGAGAGTGGAGAAGGAAGCACAGGATAGTAGCTGCATTGAGTGCCTCTCAAACACCATCATGAAGAAAAAGAACACGATTGATGACACGGACCAGAACACATGAATGAATGAATGATGGTGACGGGACGGGGCTTCGGGTTAAAGCCAGGTCTGATGCCGGGGCGGTGGGGAATAAGGATGAACCAGAAGAGATGGAAGTTACTACTTTGGTCCAACCAAAGGAGGTGGACGTAGCCATCCAACCATCCACACTTGCATCCCACAGCACCACAGCCGCCACCACCGTCACGTTCACTACCAGGAAACTACCGAAACAGGGAAAGAAGCTGAAAGGTGCAAACGTCTATCAGGGGTCGGCAACCTTTACGATCAAAAGAGACATTTTACCTCCCCTTTCGGTCCAAAAGAAGTCAGGAGCCACAAAACATGACACAACTTCTAAACGTGTTGCAAGCACACAATTCATCCAACAGAAGTGCGTCTACGTTTGGAGGTCTACTCTGGAACCATCAACACTTTACTCTGGAAGTCTTACTGAGTGGTTCCCATGTTTGTCAAATTCTAACAAAACGTAGCCGACTTTAAGATGAAAACATCCATCAGAGTTCACATATCTATTGTCATCAGTAAGCATTCTATTGGTCCCGTCCTTGACTGTCTTTGCAAAGAGAGGCATTCTTTCATTTTCAATCATTTCCTGTTTATTTTTTAATTGGGAGAACAGATGCACGGATGTTCATATGAACGATTCTTTCATGTATTCTCTATCTGTGAATGGCTTCCCATACTACCCATACTTCCCAACTGACATCCATCATGGACTGGCCCCCACGTTCACCTGACCTAAACCCAATAGAACACCTCTGGGACATTATGTTTAGGTCCATCCGGCGCCGCCAGGTTGCTCCTCAGACTGTCCAGGAGCTCATTGATGCCCTGGTCCAGATCTGGGAGGAGATCCCCCAGGACACCATCCGTAGTCTCATTAGGAGCATGCCCCCACGTTGTCAGGCATGCGTACAAGCACGTGGGGGCCACACAAACTACTGACAATCATTTTGAGTTGCTACAATGACATTTTAGCTAAATGGACCAGTGTTCTGCATCATTTTTTCACTTTCATTTTTGGGGTGTCTTTGATTTCCCCCCTCTATAGGGTGATCATTTTCATTTCTATCAAATGATGTGGCATCATTTTGTTACTAATACATCACCCACTTATTATCAGGAAACATATTCAACATCATTTTCCCCCCAGTTTAGATCTGATGTGTTTTCCAAGTGTTCCTGTAATTATTTTGAGCAGTATATATACGTGTGTATATTTATCAACGAGGCCCTCAGCTGCTTAACCAACCAGAAAATTACCAGACAGGTTCAATACAATTCATGCCAGGCCCAATAAAAAAGTGTTCCTTTCATTTTTGTGAGCGGTGTATGAAGGTGCAGGAATGTGTGGGCGTGTAATTGTCACTAAGAATGGATGAAATGCATTCACCACTTTGAGTGAATCAGATTTTTTTTCTGCAGGAAAACAACCTATTTTCAGGTGTTTTTTATTTATTTTTTTTACAAAATTGTGCGGGGATCCACTATATATTTTCAGCATTCACATATTTAATCTCGCTGAGATATGCACTTTTTGCAGTGTACACAATGACCTGCTTGTTTAGCAATTCATTGTTTTCATGCAATTCCTTTTGAATCAAATGTACTTTACATTTTTCATCAATGCATTGTGGACGTAGGGTTGGAGCTGACCTGGTTGCGTGACGTGTGCAGTTGTTGGATTGACAGACGAGGCAACGACAAAAAAAGAAAAATTCCATATTTTTACGTTGTAAAGTGGCAACCGACACGTCTTTGTGTGTCCAGCGTTTTATGCTGAATATAACACCCCCTTGCAGAACCTCAGCCATGACACGGATGACTGGTCCTTGCAGTCACTTGTCAGCCCTTTATGTCACATTACAACTGTATGACTGCTCCCTCAACACATGACACAATATACATGTATGTGTGTACTGTATCAAGTGTAGATCTTCTTGTGGCATCCTGATGACGTTGGCAAATGATAATACGTGTCATCCTTCCCTCTGATCATTCTTGTTTTGGACACGTATTATCATTTGCCAACGTCATCAGGATGCCACAAGAAGATCTAAAATTGATACCTTTTGTTTCACAGACCACAAGCAACCAGAAGTGGAAAAAGCAAAATGATTAGAGCACCCTTGTTTCTTCATTCTTCTTCATTTGATACACCTAAAGCTACTTTTGTTTGGACAAATGTAACCATGACAACAGAAATAGCTCAATCAGCTCTTCAATGATCTTATGTTTGTTATCATTGTATCTGTCCAAACAAACGTACCTTTAGTTGTACCAGCCATTCAAATGGATCAATAGGCTGAAGAAACAAGGAGGTCTCATCATTTTGCCATGACTGCAGATCAGGACACACATTTTCTGTGACTGCTGTTACGACACGTTACTACACGGAGGAGCAATACAACATTCATATCAGCACTAAGTTGTCAGTTAGCACATGAACAGCAGAAGCATGTATGCAAATGATACCACCAGACAATATTTGAACCAATTCAAGCAACCCTTCAAAGTAATCACAATCTGGGCAACTTGGATCAACACTGACAAGGCTGGACTTTCAGATGGAAGGTTAAGGAATGATCTGCATTACCAGGAACAATACAAGTGGAGGAGGAGTGCTGTGCACGTGGCATGGGGGCGGGGGGGCATGGCTCAGGTGTCAAAGTATCACTTTTCCATTTACATGGAAAACCATGGCAACTACACCATGGAAACAACATGTCATTTGCTATTGATAACATTTTGGAATGGATAGCCATTGAAATGTGTCAAGAAACAACAGCAAAGCAAACATGTATGAATGTATGAATGATCAAAAGTTTAAGACCACAGGCTATAAAAGCCCAAATGTGCTCCAAATGTTGATGTGGTGTCATCATTCCCACTGTCATGCCCTCCTGATGCTAAAGCTAAGAAGCTTTCTCTTTTTCAATGTGGTGGGATTGTGGAGCTGCATGAGCAAAGCCTCTCGCAGCGTGCCATGGCTGCTGAGGTTAGGAGCAGGAAATCAGTCATTCTAAGTTTTGGAAAGATCCTGAGCATTATGGAACAAAAAAGTCAAAAATCACACCTGCGTTGAGCCGGAGGATCCCATTGGCTGTCCATCAAGACACAGGCGGTCTTCCACCCTCATGAAGGTCCTTACTGGTGCCCACTGCAGCAATAAGCATCAGATGGCATCAGAGGGAAAAGGCTTTAAAAAACAAAAGGAATTCAAAGACCTCGTCTCCTTCAAGGCCACAAAAGTGCCTGTTTAGACTTTGCCAGGGAGCATCAAACATGGGACATTGAAAGGTGGAACAAAGTTTTATTCTCTGATGAGAACAAATGTAACCTTGACGGTCCAGATGGCTTCCAACGTTACTGGCATGACAAGGAGATCCCACCTGAGATGTTTTCTACCCGGCACAGTGTCCATCATGATCTGGGGTGCTTTTTCATTCAGTGGAACACCGGAACTTCAGGTGGTGCGGGGTCGTCAAACGGTGGCCACTTACATTTAGAGGTTGCGGCGGGCATCCCTCATGACCGAGGGCCCTGGTCTGTGTGGTACCAGCTGGGTTCTTCAACAGGACAACGCTGCAGTTCACAATGCTGGCTTGACCAGGGACTTCTTCAGGGAGAAGAACATCACTCTTTTGGACCATCCTGCAAGTTCCCCTCATTTAAATCCCATAGAGAACATTTGGGGATGGATGGCAAGGGAAGTTTCTAAAAATGGCCATCACTTCCAGACAGTTGATGTCCTTGGTGAAGCCATCTTCACCACTTGGAGCAATGTTCCCACTAGCCTCCTGGAAACACTGGCATCAAGCATGCCCAAAGCCATCTTGGAAGTGATGAACAAGAACGGTGGAGCTCCTCATTACTGAGTCCTACTGACAACATGTTTGGTTCTGCTTTGGAGACTTTTTTGTTCTTTTTTTGAGCGAAGGTCTTAAACTTTTGATCAGCTGATAAACTATTTCAGTTGAATTGTTGTTGTTTTTGCATATTGTAGCTCTACTTAAAACCTCATTAAGATCCAAATGTGCAAAATGATCATTCTAGACATTTTTCAACTGCTCTTAGGATTTGGATGAGTGTATTATTCACTTCCTGCATTCCATGTTATATTTTTGATATAATAATCAGTGTAATAATAAATAATAAAACGAGCATGACAGAACAATCATTGTGATGATCAAGACTCTTCTGCTTGTATTTAGTAAACACCACCTGCTTGTATTGTTTGTGAATGTGCTCATCTCGCTACTTTGTTGGACTTCCTTACTCCAGTGGTCCCCAACCCCCGGGCACAGAAAGAAAAAATTATTTCCATTATTTCATTTTTTATGTTTTATTTTGAAAAGTGGCCAGATTCTCTCTGTTACATCCGCCTCACTTGACGCATGTCCATTGTGGGTGTGCTAACTTTCTACTGCTACTGTATTTGTACCATTGTTCTTTCCCTCATGTGTGGTGTAAATGCTGATACTATGTGGGAATGCATGAAGGTACGTTTGATGACTTATTGAGTGCTAATGTGCACATTTGTCTCAAGGTAATTCATGCTAACACACTGCCTTTTAGCACACACGTCAAACAGCCATGTCTCATCTCTCTGGAAACACTTGAACTGGTGGATGGGGGTCGCCATTCATTTAGTGCTTTTAATTTGATCTTATTCATGTCTTAGATATTTGATCGCTATCATGTAAATTTGATATTTGTTCGCTATAACCAAATCAGCACATGTGAATATGTGTGCTTTTAAAAAGAAAGGCTTTGTATCAGACATCTTTTTGCAGGACATTGAGTGAAGGTTGCTTTTATTTCCTAATGATTGTCCGTATCTCCACACAATACATTAGACATGCTCATACCAAAGAACAGTGGTTTTTATCAAGAACAAAATTATCTTTATTCAATACTGAAGTATTTCTCACCACCTTTTGTTGTAAATTTTTGAGATGAGATTTTTAGTCTATTATGATCCCAGAAATGTGTTTTCTTTCACTTTTTCAATGTCCACTCTGTCTATTTGTATTTGGTCGTACGTCCCTTCTGCTATGACCAAATAGCATTATTTTAGTTTTACTTAAGTTCAGGGATCATGTTCCTGTCAAACCATGACTTTAATATGACCTTTTCACCCTTGACCTTTTTAATGAGTTCTTGTGTGCTTTCCCACAACAAAAGGCAGTGGTATCATCCGCAAATAAGACCAACTTTAATCCCTTTGTTACTTTACAAATGTCATTGATGTACAAATTGAACAGTTTTGGTTCCAGTATGGACCCCTGGGGTACTCCACACGTGGTGTAGAACTCCCAGATGTATATTCTCCTAGCTTTACAAAGGTGACTGAAAATAAATTCCCGGGGTTCATAACAGATGAAAAGATGAGCTGGAAATCTCACACTTCAATATTGAATAAAGCAAAATAAGTTTTTTATTTCACACTCTTTACTGCTCTCTATGGAGGGCCGAGACACTGCAGCTTTTCTTTCCAGCCGTTCACTAAAGCAGGTGATTTTAGTGATCAACACCTCCTTTGATTTAAGGGAAGGAGCTCATCAATTGAATCACCTGCTGGAGAAACTGGTCGGAGAGAAACCTGCAGTGTCTCGGGCGTCCGTGCCACGAGTTTGACACATGTGATCTATTGTGTGGAGACATGGAGAAAGAACTATTAAAGCAATCTTCACTCACTACAAGTACTGCAAAAAAGATCAGTTAGGCTCATCCAGAATGCCGCGTATAGAGAATATACAAATCTTCTAGTACATTTTCAAACAGCTAAAATAATGCATCAAGATAACAACCTATTACACAAAAATGTCATACAATACTTTTCTACAAGAGAGGAAAACTAAACACCCCCAGCATTTCAGTATGTGGAACCAAATTATGGATCGGACTGAGTAAAGAACTCAAACAATGCACCAATGTGGAAAAACATATCCTTCCATGAAGAAATCACATGTGAAATACAGGAAGTGAATAAATGTACTGCAAGACATGTGAAATGGATGGGGGAGGGGGGTAGGATTAAATAAGCTTTGCTTCTTCCTACTCCTTTGGGACATGTGGAACTGTCAATTGTACTACGTGATTTATTCCAATCCAACTAATCTATGATTTTCAGAGAAAATTAAACTTTTATCATCTTCTTCAAATCCTGTTACATGTTGTGGTACTTTGTGTCCTAAAAAAGTATCATGTGTGATTTTTACCTCAAAATCCTTGGTTTTTGCAGTTTCTTCACCGAGCTTCTTCACATCTCCTGATAGTCTCTACAAGAGACATGTTGTGGTACTTTGTGTCCTTAAAAAGTATCATGTGTGTGATTTTTACCTCAAAATCCTTGGTTTTTACAGTTTCTTCACCGAGCTTCTTCACATCTCCTGATAGGCTCTTGACATCTCCTGATAGTCTCTACAAGAGACATGTTGTGGTACTTTGTGTCCTTAAAAAGTATCATGTGTGTGATTTTTACCTCAAAATCCTTGGTTTTTGCAGTTTCTTCACCGAGCTTCTTCACATCTCCTGATAGTTTCTACAAGAGACATGTTGTGGTACTTTGTGTCCTTAAAAAGTATCATGTGTGTGATTTTTACCTCAAAATCCTTGGTTTTTGCAGTTTCTTCACCGACCTTCTTCACATCTCCTGATAGGCTCTTCACATCTCCTGATAGTCTCTACAAGAGACATGTTGTGGTACTTTGTGTCCTTAAAAAGTATCATGTGTGTGATTTTTACCTCAAAATCCTTGGTTTTTACAGTTTCTTCACCGAGCTTCTTCACATCTTCTGATAGTTTCTACAAGAGACATGTTGTGGTACTTTGTGTCCTTAAAAAGTATCATGTGTGTGATTCTTACCTCAAAATCCTTGGTTTTTACAGTTTCTTCACCGAGCTTCTTCACATCTCCTGATAGTTTCTACAAGAGACATGTTGTGGTACTTTGTGTCCTTAAAAAGTATCATGTGTGTGATTTTTACCTCAAAATCCTTGGTTTTTGCAGTTTCTTCACCGAGCTTCTTCACATCTCCTGATAGTCTCTACAAGAGACATGTTGTGGTACTTTGTGTCCTTAAAAAGTATCATGTGTGTGATTTTTACCTCAAAATCCTTGGTTTTTGCAGTTTCTTCACCGAGCTTCTTCACATCTCCTGATAGTCTCTACAAGAGACATGTTGTGGTACTTTGTGTCCTTAAAAAGTATCATGTGTGTGATCTTTACCTCAAAATCCTTGGTTTTTACAGTTTCTTCACCGAGCTTCTTCACATCTCCTGATAGTCTCTACAAGAGACATGTTGTGGTACTTTGTGTCCTTAAAAAGTATCATGTGTGATTTTTACCTCAAAATCCTTGGTTTTTGCAGTTTCTTCACCGAGCTTCTTCACATCTCCTGATAGTTTCTACAAGAGACATGTTGTGGTACTTTGTGTCCTTAAAAAGTATCATGTGTGTGATTTTTACCTCAAAATCCTTGGTTTTTGCAGTTTCTTCACCGACCTTCTTCACATCTCCTGATAGGCTCTTCACATCTCCTGATAGTCTCTACAAGAGACATGTTGTGGTACTTTGTGTCCTTAAAAAGTATCATGTGTGTGATTTTTACCTCAAAATCCTTGGTTTTTACAGTTTCTTCACCGAGCTTCTTCACATCTTCTGATAGTTTCTACAAGAGACATGTTGTGGTACTTTGTGTCCTTAAAAAGTATCATGTGTGTGATTCTTACCTCAAAATCCTTGGTTTTTACAGTTTCTTCACCGAGCTTCTTCACATCTCCTGATAGTTTCTACAAGAGACATGTTGTGGTACTTTGTGTCCTTAAAAAGTATCATGTGTGTGATTTTTACCTCAAAATCCTTGGTTTTTGCAGTTTCTTCACCGAGCTTCTTCACATCTCCTGATAGTCTCTACAAGAGACATGTTGTGGTACTTTGTGTCCTTAAAAAGTATCATGTGTGTGATTTTTACCTCAAAATCCTTGGTTTTTGCAGTTTCTTCACCGAGCTTCTTCACATCTCCTGATAGTCTCTACAAGAGACATGTTGTGGTACTTTGTGTCCTTAAAAAGTATCATGTGTGTGATCTTTACCTCAAAATCCTTGGTTTTTACAGTTTCTTCACCGAGCTTCTTCACATCTCCTGATAGTCTCTACAAGAGACATGTTGTGGTACTTTGTGTCCTTAAAAAGTATCATGTGTGATTTTTACCTCAAAATCCTTGGTTTTTGCAGTTTCTTCACCGAGCTTCTTCACATCTCCTGATAGTTTCTACAAGAGACATGTTGTGGTACTTTGTGTCCTTAAAAAGTATCATGTGTGTGATTTTTACCTCAAAATCCTTGGTTTTTGCAGTTTCTTCACCGAGCTTCTTCACATCTCCTGATAGTTTCTACAAGAGACATGTTGTGGTACTTTGTGTCCTTAAAAAGTATCATGTGTGTGATTTTTACCTCAAAATCCTTGGTTTTTGCAGTTTCTTCACCGAGCTTCTTCACATCTCCTGATAGGCTCTTCACATCTCCTGATAGTTTCTACAAGAGACATGTTGTGGTACTTTGTGTCCTTAAAAAGTATCATGTGTGTGATTTTTACCTTGTGTCCTTAAAAAAGTATCATGTGTGTGATTTTTACCTCAAAATCCTTGGTTTTTACAGTTTCTTCACCGAGCTTCTTCACATCTCCTGATAGTTTCTACAAGAGACATGTTGTGGTACTTTGTGTCCTTAAAAAGTATCATGTGTGTGATTTTTACCTCAAAATCCTTGGTTTTTACAGCTTCTTCACCGAGCTTCTTCACATCTCCTGATAGTTTCTACAAGAGACATGTTGTGGTACTTTGTGTCCTTAAAAAGTATCATGTGTGTGATTTTTACCTCAAAATCCTTGGTTTTTACAGTTTCTTCACCGAGCTTCTTCACATCTCCTGATAGTTTCTACAAGAGACATGTTGTGGTACTTTGTGTCCTTAAAAAGTATCATGTGTGATTTTTACCTCAAAATCCTTGGTTTTTACAGTTTCTTCACCGAGCTTCTTCACATCTCCTGATAGTTTCTACAGGAGACATGTTGTGGTACTTTGTCCATGTATGAAAATGACTATGTTCCTGTGTCCTTACCTGCACTATGTTGTCATTGACAGCTTTTGCTGTGTCGAGTCTGTTCACACTTTTTTCCAGAGTCTACAAGAGACGTGTTGTGGTAATACTGGACTTCCTGCCCATGCATGTAAATCAAGTTTTACCTCTACTTTATTGTTGGTTCTGTCTACTCTGTTGTCCAGCTTGTTCACGCTTGTTGCCAGACCGTCCACACGTGGTGTCAGACCGTCCACACGTGGTGTCAGACCGTCCACACGTGGTGCCAGACCTTCCACGCGTGTTGCCAGACCGTCCAGGAGGATGTACATGTACGTTTGAGGGTGTATTTCTGCCTTCTTTATCGAGTCCACGATGCTTACAAGTTTTCCGTCCAGGCTGTCCACATGTACTTTCATAGTCTGTCAAGTACATGTTGTGGGGAATGAGTAAAATTGTAGTTACTGTAAATAAAATATCCATGTGTGTTTCACCTGAATGTCCTCGGTTTTTGCAGATTTTTTATCCAGGTTGTTCAAATCAGCTGCCAGACTCTGTAAGAATGACATGTTGTGGGTGATGATACCGTAGTACTTCTTGTTCGTGTATGGACCTTAACTGACCCAAATGTCAAATATCATCATATATCATATTTACTGCTAGTGTTAGTATGACATTCACTATTTCATGCAAGATAACATTGTTTTGTCTCATTCTAAGTGTAATTGCAACATTCCAAAATATTTTTAACATTTAGGAGACTTTTGATAAATATTGATGCAGTAGATTAAATGAATTTCACCACAAAGATATTTGTTCTTTTTTGTAGTTCCCACAGACTCCCTGCAACGATATTAAGTGACACATCCTTCACTGGGACCGCAAGGTGGTTGGTTCCAGTCGTGGCGGTAATCCCAGAACCCGCTGGTGGGAGAGGAGCCAGATGAGGCAGCTATGGCCTATCTATGACCTATCTAGAATATTGTTTACAAATCTGTCTTTGCGGTATATCACGATGCTGATTAGACAGCATGGTGGTTGATTTAGGTTGGCCACAATGAAAGGCCACTCAAATGTGCAGTTAGGTGGTGGTCACGCGGATCTAGAACATCTCAGACATGCCCGCTATCTTCAAAAGGCACCCGTGTTAACGTACACACCTGCCCATACCATAACCCCACCGCCCATACCATAAACCCACCGCCCATACCATAACCCCACCGCCCATACCATAAACCCACCGCCCATACCATAACGCCACCGCCCACACCATAACGCCACCGCCCACACCATAACGCCACCGCCCACACCATAACCCCACCGCCCACACCATAACGCCACCGCCCACACCATAACCCCACCGCCCACACCATAACGCCACTGTCCATTGGTGCATTTTAGCATTTTGAATGTACATACTGGGACGGGAGCCTGAGCCTGAGGGAAGATTGTACTGTTGATTTGGATGAATATGCTTCTGCTGTTACTGGCTACATTAGCACATGCATAGAGACTGTTACCACCACCAAGTATTACAGAAAATACCCTAACCAAAAACAGTGGATGAACTGTGATGTAAGGGCTAAGCTACGTGCTCGTTCGACTGCATTTGTCATGGGCACCGCTGATGACTACAAAAAGGCCAGATATGACCTGAGGAGGTCCATACGAGAGGCCAAAAGACAGTACAGACAGAAGCTGGAGGGCTACTATTCCACCTCAGACCCTCGGCGCATGTGGGCGGGGCTCCAGCACATCACAGACTATCGACAGCAGAGTAGCGTAGCCACGTCCAGCCAAACCACACTTCCAGATGAGCTGAACGAGTTCTATGCCCGCTTTGACACCCAAACTCCTGACGAGCAGAGAGGGTGGCTGAACCTGGGGAGCACACAGGACTCACCTCTCATGGTGACATCAGCTGATGTGCGCAGGGTTCTAAACAAAACAAACCCACGAAAAGCAGCAGGCCAGACAACATCTCAGGACGTGCACTTCAGGTTTGCTCATCAGAGCTAGCTGATGTGCTTGCTGACATATTTAACCTGTCGCTTGCACAAGCATCTGTACCGACCTGCTTTAAGTCCACCACCATAGTGCCCGTACCCAAGAAGAGCAACGTGACCTGCTTGAATGACTATCGCCCTATAGCACTCACTCCTATTGTTATGAAGTGCTTTGAAAGAATAGTCATGACCCACATCAAAAAGAGCATCCCGGCAACTGTGGACCCTCTACAGTTTGCATATCGCCAGAACCGGTCCACGGATGATGCAGTCAACACTGCCATCCACACAGCCCTTTCTCACCTACAGGGCCAGGACACATATGTCAGAATGCTATTTATAGACTATAGCTCTGCTTTTAATACAGTCAGCCCCCACCAACTCACAAATAAACTCCTCACACTTGGCCTGTCTCCCTCCCTCTGTAACTGGGTGTTTAACTTTCTAACAGGCAGGCCCCAGTCAGTCAGAGTCCACAATCGCACATCCAGCTCAAGAATTGTGAGCACTGGGACCCCACAGGGGTGTGTGCTGAGCCCACTCCTCTACATGCTCTTCACCTACGATTGCGTGGCCTCCCAGAACAACACCAGCATCGTTAAATTTGCAGATGACACTACAGTCATCGGACTGATCACTGGTGGTGTTGAAACATCATACAGAAGAGAGGTGGCGGACCTCATAGCTTGGTGTCGTGATAACAATCTCCTTCTCAATACAGATAAGACTAAAGAGATGATCATCGACCCAAGAACAAGGGAAAAGGAGCCGCATAGACCCCTGTTTATTGATGAGACTGAGGTGGAGAGGGTGAAAACCTTCAAGTTCCTTGGCACACACATCAGCGAGGACCTCACCTGGTCTCACAACACCCAACAAATGATGAAGAAGTCCCAAAGGAGACTGTACTTCCTGAGAAGACTGAGGAAATTTGGCATGTCCACCACAATCCTGAGTTGCTTCTACAGATGCACCATCGAAAGTGTCCTTACCGCCTCCATCACTGTTTGGTACGGTAACTGTACAACACGTGATAGGAAGGCACTCCAGCGGGTGATCAAGACCTCACAGAACATTGTTGGGGCAGCCCTCCCCTCACTGCAAGACATTTATAAAACTAGAGTCCTACGAAGAACACACAACCTCATCAAGGACAGCACACATCCACAACACTCATTATTCACACTCCTACCGTCAGGCAGACGCTACAGGAGTTTGAAGTCCAGGACCACAAGGCTGGCAAACAGCTTTTACCCACAGGCCATCAGGCTTCTCAATGAAGCACTCGCACATGCCGCACGCAACACACGCACACACTCATAGCACTTTATTTATTTATTTATTTATTTATTTATTTATATCTGTATTAATGTCTCTTCTGTTGTTGTTGCTTAATTTATTGGTATTTATGTTTATGTGTTTATGTTTCTTATGTTCTTATTCTTTCTTGTGTTTTCTTTCTTTTCTTGGGAGAATGAACAGAATAAGATTTTCATTGCATGGTATAACTGCTGTTTTACTATGCACATGACAATAAAACTCTCTTCTGCTAACACGTGTTATCTGATTTATTTCTAATATGTCTTATATTGTCTGATTATAGCTACAATATCGGTAATACACATGTAACATGGGTGACTATGGGGGGGAAACAGGTTTTTTATAGTTATGGAGCCTTACTTGGTGGAAATTCACTTATCACAGTGGAGTCTGGAACCAATTAATCACAATAAACGAGTGACGACGGTACATGAAATAATTGCACATTAGACATACTGATGACATAAACTAAAGTTAACTTTGCATTCACGACACATGTGGCAACAACAGTCAGGAGTTGCCTGGAAGATGCCCTGGAAAGACTTGTTCAATACGTGTGCTAAATGAAATGTATTTTCATGATTATGTTGTGCTTTGCTTTAAATAAAACATGGTTTTAATGTTGCAGACACATTGTCTCAATTTACTAATTCAGCTAGTTTGCAATGTTTAAGTGTGTGTGTGGTGTTTACCTCAACATCCTTGGCCTTTGCTGAATCATCATTCAGCTGGGTCAGATCACGTCTTAGATTCTACAAAAAGATGTTCTGGTCACTATACTATATACTCGAGGAAAAGGCTTCTTGAGGCGTCATCTGTACTTCTGTGAAGAAGGTGTCGGACATTTCGCTCCTCATCCGAAGAGCTTCGTCAGCGAACTAACAAGTGCTGGTAGCCCAGGCCTTAAATACAGTAAGAGTGGGCGGAATTGGTGTGCCAACACCCTCCTTCTATTGGTTCCTTACACTAAGACTGGGAGGAGTGGTGGTCCAATCCTCTCCTGCCATTAGCACCTCCGATAAAAGGGAAGTGTCGCTCCCTGAGTTGGGTATGAACGACTCTGATACTGGCTCGTTAGCATCTATTGTTCTGGCTCGGCCCTGGCTCCACCTCATTTGCAAGACTAAGAGCTGTGGGTTTTGGTCTCAGTAACCTGCTGAACACAGGGTCCAAATTAAACCTCAAACCACCATTCCGATTCAATGATGGCTTCTGTTGTTTGACAAAAATAGCTTCCTTTACTCCTCTTTCAAACCATCTGTTTTCTTTGGCCAAAATCTTTACCTCGCTGTCCTCAAAAGAGTGATTGGTTGCTTTAAGGTGTAGATGTACTGCTGATTGAGGACCACTAGCATTGTCCCTGCGATGTTCACTAGCATTGTCCCTGCGATGTTGATAAAGCCTTTTTTAGAGCATTTGCTTAGTTTCCCCAATGTAGTGCTCTTTGCATTCCTCATCTTTACAGTGGATGGAATAGACCACATTGCTCTGTTTCTGGTTTGGAGCCTTGTCTTTAGGATGCACTCATTTTTGTCTCAGGGTATTTACTGGTTTGAAATAGGTAGGAATTTTGTGTTGCCATAAGATCCTCTGGAGTTTTTCGGGGACCCCCGCTACATAAGGGACTACCACTCCTCTCCTTTTTGCTTCTGTGGGCTTTTGGGTTTCTTTCCCTACTCTCTTCTTTTGACATTTGTTAAAAGCCCACCGTGGGTACCCACAGGTTGAGAGCGCTCTCTGGACATGTTGTGTCTCCTTTTTCTTTCCCTCAGCACTAGTTGGTATTTGTAACATTTTATTCTGCATATCAATTTAGATTTTTATGTACTATGGGAATGTTTGCCCTTTTGGAATGGATAATGACAAGAACCCTAATATAGAACGCCGTTTGACGACCCCTGCACCACCTGAAGCTCCGGTGTTCCAGTGAATGAAAAAGCACCCCAGATCATGATGGACCCCCCCTCCACTGTGCCGGGTAGAAAACATCTCAGGTGGGATCTCCTTGTCATGCCAGTAACGTTGGAAGCCATCTGGACTGTCAAGGTTACATTTGTTCTCATCAGAGAATAAAACTTTGTTCCACCTGTCAATGTCCCATGTTTGATGCTCCCTGGCCTTTTCTCTCAGATGCCATTTGATGGCTATTGCGCTGCAGTCGGCACCAGTAAGGACCTTCATGTGGGTGGAAGACCGCCCTGTGTCTTGATGGACAGCCAATGGGATGCTCCGGCTCAGCGCAGGTGTGATGTTTTTGGGTCTACCACTTGACTTTTTTGTTCCATAATGCTCAGGATCTTTCCAAAAACTGATTTCCTGCTCCCAACCTCAGCAGCCATGGCACGCTGCAAGAGGCCTTGCTTATGCAGCTCCACAATCCCACCATGTTGGAAAAGAGAAAGCTTCTTAGCTTCACCATCAGGAGGGCATGACAGTGGGAATGATGACACTACATCAACATTTGGAGCACATTTGGGCTTTTATAGCCTGTGGTCTTAAACTTTTGATCAGCTGACAAACGGCCTATTTCAGTTGAATTGTTGTTTTCAATAAATGACTTTTTCCAAGTGCTTGTTGTCTCACCCCCCCTTCTTGTTTTTGCATATTGTAGCTCTACTTAAACCCTCATTAAGATCCAAATGTGCAAAATGATCATTCTAGACATTTTTCAGTTGGTCTTAGGATTTTGTTCAGGTTTGTATTACACCCTCATTTTGAAGGTGTGGTGTGCTTTTATTATGTAGTGGCACACTGCCCCGATCAATGACATGTAGCTGAAACCCTGGGTCTTACCTGAACACAGGACTCCAACATGCGCACGCGTTCTTCCAGGGTCTATAAGACAACATGTTGTGAGTAATAATAATACTCTTGGACTGTCCAATAAAGATCTTGATCTTTACTTGGGCTTTTTCAGTGTCCTGCATGTCCACAGGTGGGGATGGCATCTGGAAGACAACTTGGGCTTGTTCATTGTCCTGCATGTCCACAGGTGGGGACGGCATCTGTAAGAGAAGATATTGTGGGTAATATTCTATCACTTCCTGTTAAAAAGTACCTGTTTTTACCTCAGTTTCCATAGTTGCTGTTGTTTGTGCAGCCTCCTCCGGTGTAGGCAGAGTCTACAAGAACATGTTGTGGGTAATATTCTATCTAAAATGCAAAAAAAAGATGTTTTACCTCAGCTTCCACAGTTTTTGGTGCTACTTCAACTTCCTGCTTGTCCACAGGTCCTGTATGCTTGTGCAGGTTAGGTGGTGCAGACCCCAGTAGGATGTAGATGAGTCCAAAGATGAAGATGAAGAGGATGGCGATTAGGATCATTAGGAGACTAAAGGCCTTTTGAGGCTTCTTGCCTGGTATGTCTACCTTCCTCATGTTTCAAGTTGTGTGTTGTGTGATGGCTGTCAATCAATTGAAACATTGAAGCGTGATGAAGCGCATGTTGTCCATAGTTAAGTCCTAATTAAGCGCAGGTAGATGAAGTGTTTATCAATAATAAGTAGGGATGTAAATCTCTGTGGCACATCTAGATACACCAGTTAAGATACGATTCTAAAGCCATATATTTAAAAACACAACAGTACAAACGATACGGTTCCACGGTTCCATTTGTTGTAGACGTGAATGTTACGATCAAAGTGGTGTTCTTACAGTATTTTCAAACGAGTAAAAGAGCATGCTGCACAGGCGGCGGGAAACCTTCAGGCACAATAATGAAATAAATCATCATTTACATCAAAAGGTGTGGAACTTTTGGAAATGTAGCCTTTATTTTGGTGAAAAATGATATCCCACATTTTGCACATTTGATGTGAGCGGTCGGACAGTCCTTGAAGGCACCATCTAACTTTCTCCCATACTCTAGTGTATTTTTAGCCTTTTTCTTTCCCCTCATATTTGCTCCCAAATGCTGATGCTACTGCATGTGTGACCTTACTAATATTCAGACCTACACGCCTTCAATTCACCATAAATGGTCGATGCAAAGTGGCTCATGAATGCGGCGTCCATATTTAATCAGCCTTGATTGCATTTTGCTGGGGCCTTCTGAATCACGGCTGCCACGGGAAATCTTAGTTGGAGACATGAGGAAATATTTGGAGGACACAGCAGTGGCATTATGAACAAGAGGAAGATGAGCGAGTGGCGTCCGCTGTCAAACCAGAGCAGAACTTTCAAAAAAGTGGTGGGATATCAAGGCAGACGTTTCCATTCTTTGTGAGCGTGTTTCTACGTTTTTCCTACTGATAGAACATTTTAGATGAATGCAAGCTTCGAGGTGGACGCAATGGCTCAAAGTGAATGAAGTCTTATAGTTTAAAAATGTTCTCCTTCATGACATCAACACCACCATGAAAATGTGAGCTAAAATCTTTCCTGGCGACTAGCTAGCGTGTTGATAATGCTAGCGCCGCTAATGCTTGTCATTACGCAATCCGTACGGCAAAAGCAATCGGTTGTACACACGTGCGAGACTACGTCACTTCCTCCATTTGCAAATTTGGAGGGTTATTTTCTAAGTGATTCTTGTTTCTTCACCAAGCGTGAGCCTACATAAAAACGTAGGCAATGACCATAGGTGCATGTGCAGATAAAGAGATAAACAATACAAGTAAATAGAATAAAACATAAAAGAAGACAAAGCAAGGTATTTGAATGTAAGCAACCATAAGCAGAGTGCAATGATGGCTTCATCTATAGCAGGGATGCACACACTTTTTTAGCCTGCAAGCTACCTTTAAAATCACCAAGTTCCAAAGATCTACCTCCTCCTAGGAATATAGAAAATACACATACAGCCATGGAAAAAATGTTCTAAAGCTTTCAGCAATGGTGGAAGTTGCATCTCCATGTGTGGCTTGAAACCCCACGCGGGAGCAAGAGCGAATCAGGAGAGGAGCTTAATGTCAGCTGACTGATGTCATATGACATCTACAAAGTGCCGCTTACGCCATCTACCTTGGCCGTCTACCGGTAGCTCGCGATCGACGTAATGGGCGCCCTGATCTAGACGATTCAGCTAGGGTTTTTTTCTAAGTGGACTAATAGCATCCATCCAAACAGATCTTTAACTTGTGTGTGTTTTTTTTAAGCCATTGCACCTGAAATTTGTTTGGGGACCCCTGCCTTACAGCATCCTTGGGGATATGATGTGCTCTTTTACACATGTGAAAATACTGTACACACAGACAGGTTGCCTGGCAACCTTACCAAGACAGCCGCCACGCTTAATGTACACACTGGCACACGCACACACACCCTTGATTGACACAAGCTGGAATCAGTTAGCACATAATCACACACTGATCCAATGAGGAAGGAGGGCGGGACTCAAGGAAAGCATATCAGAGTAGCCACTCCCTAGTTTTGGGACTTCCTGAGGGGATCCTGCATGCTGCACTTTGTGACATCTTCATCTTTTTGTGACAATTTTATCACTAAAAGATCGAAAGACAGAAAAGTGTGCCCGCCTGATCTCTTCTTGGAAAATAAGAACTGGGACGTTTGAATTGGGGGTTTGTCTAGGATCCCTAGAGGTCCTACACCTACACAGTTTCTCTTTCAGCCAGCAGCCGCTCCTCCAAATTTCTGAAGGTACAGGCAGAAAACCTGTTTGGTTGAATTTCTGCCATCATTTGCTCAGCTGAATGGACTAACTGTTGTGGATGTTATGTTAAGATAATAAATGTCTGGAACATGTCAGAAGTTGAATAATGCTAGACCAACTACTGGGTGGGGATACATTGGTGCACCGAGGGTTTATGCTAGGGGCCGACTCTTGGCGGACCTCATATTTGTGTGTGTTGAGGCCAAGGTGATCAAGCCGCCGAAAGAGACCCACCTTTGTGTTAGCAGGACGGTTGAAAACAGGCTTTATCAAACACCAAAGAGATTCCCCTGCAACCTATCCATGTCGGGGACCGGATTCCAATATTCTTGTGAGCATTTACTGTGCTGTGTGAAAATAAACTGTGCTTAGAGTGGCGTGGACGGGTGGTGCTAACAGAACCCACTGTCTGAAGAAGGCTGGCTGAAGCCATTCAATCGGGCTTGGTGTCTGTGGTGTGCTCCTTACGTGACCACCACTTGGGTGGAGAGCTTGGGACATAGCGTGCCATACGTCTCTGCCGGCCAGCTCATGTGAATGATGATGGATGAGAGGAGGAATGACGGAGGGCTTCGCCTTCCGGCCAGGACTATTGGTATATGGAGTCCAGCCGTCAATCCCACCGACACATCTTCCAATGAGGAAGCAGTGCCTGGGGACTCCATGATGGCCTCTCCTAGCTCTGGGGTTGAGGTGCCGAGGTGGTTAAAAAAAACTCCTTAAAGCCTTGGATGCTGTGGGGTGTTGTGGTTAACATGACTGCAGCATACCGTGGACATCGGGGGCGGTGCCTTTAGATTGGAGACCGGGGTGGTGGTCCCCCTTTTTAAGGAAGGGTAGATGGTGTGTTCCCACTATCATGGGACCACACTCCTCAGCCTTCCTGGTGAAGTCTGTTCAGGGGTTCTGGAGAGGAGGATCCGCCGGATAGTTAAATCTTGGATTCAGTAGAATCAGTTTGTTTTTCGTCCTGGTCGTGGAACTGTGGACCAGCTCTACACTCTCAGTAGGGTCCTTGAGGGTGCATGGGAGTTTGCTAGAGTTGACTAGAATTACACAACAGCAGTACTGTAGACTTTGCACTGTATTTTACTTGAATGTTGCAGGTTGCCTGGCAACCTTATCCAGCCAGCTGCCATGCTTGCAACACTCACACACCCACACACTTGATTGACACAAGCTGAAACCAGGCAAATACTAACACATAATCACATACTGATCCAATTAGGAAGGAGTAACGCCCCTGCTTGGGCAGGACTCAATGATAGCATATCAGACGAGCCACTTTCTAGTTTTGGGACTTCCTGCCCCCTGATATTGGCTTTTTTGCCAATATGATATGCCGATATTGTCCAACTCTTATTTTTCGATTCCGATATAAGCCGATACCAATACCGATATGTGTACCATCACATATCTCCTGTGGTGGAATGAACACATCTCTGTTGTGAAGCTAATGGATAGAGCATCAGCAATTAGCTTCTCCACGTGGCTGTAAACAACACTTTACAGCTCGAGAAAGCAAACATCTGAAACATACAACACTTGTCATCGGGCATGGCAAAGCATGGAAGTCCTGTTTGGTGCATCCGGCATCTTGCGCGGTAGAAAAGAGCTGGTTATCCAGTGTATTACACATTTTCCCATTGATGGCTTTCGCCCTGGGAATTGGAAGAATTGAAAGAAGCGTTTTGGTTCCACCTCGCGGAACCAAGACGCTTTGCAGTCATCGCAAATCCAAGTTTAATATCCGAAGAAGACTCCACATAGGCGTCTGTGGGTCAGACAGTTGCTTTGACTTTAGCGCCCTCTGCTGTACAGTTGCTGAAAATGCTTGTGTATGCAACTAACTCATCTGACGGCTGTCTGTATTTCCACAGTGAAAGCATCTCTATATACACTGAAGCTAACCTAAGCTTCCAATGTCAAATATAAGTTTATTCAAATTCACAATGAAGCAATGCAATAAAATAATAATAGAGAAAAAGAGAAGCAGTGAAAGATAAGATATCAAAACATCTCTGAAAATTGCAAGTCTTTATTTTGATTTATTATTATTATTATTATTATTATTATTATTATTAATCTGTGCTTAGCCATAATATTAAAGATCTAGATGCCGAAGTTCAGATTTCTCCTTTCTTCTTCTTTTTGAAATTTCTTAGTACCTTTACGCATGTTGATTTGAGATGAAAGAGTTGGCAAGCATTTATCAACTAAACATTTTTTTTCCCCCGTGAGCCTGAAAATGGGGATGCGGTTAATACACGGGTGCGGTTTATACTCGGTGCTTTACGGTAGTTATTGTTGTAGTTGTTGTTGAATTGTTTACCAGAAAGATATACATCCCTACTTTTTGGATCAAATTTTTTTTCTGCAATTAATTGCAATTAATTCTGAGTTAACTATGGACAATGATTGACAGCCCTAATGTATGTACATGTATAGTGTACCAGAGTCAGCTAGTTTTCCATGACAGTTTTGACTGCTCACTTGCTGTCTTCTTCAGAGTGGTCACGTGATATTCCTGTGACTGTCTTGTCAGCTGATTTATACAGATGTTGGGCTGGTAGGGCAACAGCACCATCTGCTGTCCTAAAGGAGTCGGACAGCAGATGGCGCTGTGGCCCTACTTTCACTGGCAGGAAGACAGCCAACACCTGTATAAATCAGCTGACAAGACATCATGTGACCACTCTGAAGACGACTGCTGTCATTACGTGATCCGTATCAGAAACACAATGAGTTCTACGCATGTGCACAGTGCAATGGGTCTACATCCGGTCGGCCTATTTTTCATCAGTCATGTGTCAGGCAAGCCGATTTGTACTACTACGCATGTGAAATCTACATCATCCATCCATCTTTTTTACAGCAGGTACAGATTGTAAACGTCAGGCACCAAGATTTATACTAGTCATGTGCAATATACAAGAGATTCAAGAGATTCAAGAGATTCAAGAGATTCAAGAGATTTAAGAGAGTTTTATTGTCATGTGCATAGTAAAACAGCAGTTATACCATGCAATGAAAATCTTATTCTGTTCATTCTCCCAAGAAAAGAAAGAAAACACAAGAAAGAATAAGAACATAAGAAACATAAACACATAAACATAAATACCAATAAATTAAGCAACAACAACAGAAGAGACATTAATACAAGTAAATAATACAAATAAATAAATAAATAAAGTGCTATGAGTGTGTGCGTGTGTTGCGTGCGGCGTGTGTGAGTGCTTCGTTGAGGAGCCTGATGGCCTGTGGGTAAAAGCTGTTTGCCAGCCTTGTGGTCCTGGACTTCAAACTCCTGTAGCGTCTGCCTGACGGTAGGAGTGTGAATAATGAGTGTTGTGGATGTGTGCTGTCCTTGATGAGGTTGTGTGTTCTTCGTAGGACTCTAGTTTTATAAATGTCTTGCAGTGAGGGGAGGGCTGCCCCAACAATGTTCTGTGAGGTCTTGATCACCCGCTGGAGTGCCTTCCTATCACGTGTTGTACAGTTACCGTACCAAACAGTGATGGAGGCGGTAAGGACACTTTCGATAGTGCATCTGTAGAAGCAACTCAGGATTGTGGTGGACATGCCAAATTTCCTCAGTCTTCTCAGGAAGTACAGTCTCCTTTGGGACTTCTTCAGAATTTGTTGGGTGTTGTGAGACCAGGTGAGGTCCTCGCTGATGTGTGTGCCAAGGAACTTGAAGGTTTTCACCCTCTCCACCTCAGTCTCATCAATAAACAGGGGTCTATGCGGCTCCTTTTCCCTTGTTCTTGGGTCGATGATCATCTCTTTAGTCTTATCTGTATTGAGAAGGAGATTGTTATCACGACACCAAGCTATGAGGTCCGCCACCTCTCTTCTGTATGATGTTTCAACACCACCAGTGATCAGTCCGATGACTGTAGTGTCATCTGCAAATTTAACGATGCTGGTGTTGTTCTGGGAGGCCACGCAATCGTAGGTGAAGAGCATGTAGAGGAGTGGGCTCAGCACACACCCCTGTGGGGTCCCAGTGCTCACAATTCTTGAGCTGGATGTGCGATTGTGGACTCTGACTGACTGGGGCCTGCCTGTTAGAAAGTTAAACACCCAGTTACAGAGGGAGGGAGACAGGCCAAGTGTGAGGAGTTTATTTGTGAGTTGGTGGGGGCTGACTGTATTAAAAGCAGAGCTATAGTCTATAAATAGCATTCTGACGTATGTGTCCTGGCCCTGTAGGTGAGAAAGGGCTGTGTGGATGGCAGTGTTGACTGCATCATCCGTGGACCGGTTCTGGCGATATGCAAACTGTAGAGGGTCCACAGTTGCCGCCGGGATGCTCTTTTTGATGTGGGTCATGACTAGTCTTTCAAAGCACTTCATAACAATAGGAGTGAGTGCTATAGGGCGATAGTCATTCAAGCAGGTCACGTTGCTCTTCTTGGGTACGGACACTATGGTGGTGGACTTAAAGCAGGTCGGTACAGATGCTTGTGCAAGCGACAGGTTAAATATGTCAGCAAGCACATCAGCAAGCTCTGATGAGCAAACCTGAAGTGCACGTCCTGAGATGTTGTCTGGGCCTGCTGCTTTTCGTGGGTTTGTTTTGTTTAGAACCCTGCGCACATCAGCTGATGTCACCATGAGAGGTGAGTCCTGTGTGCTCCCCAAGTCCAGCCACCCTCTCTGCTCGTCAGGAGTTTGGGTGTCAAAGCGGGCATAGAACTCGTTCAGCTCATCTGGAAGTGTGGTTTGGCTGGACGTGGCTACGCTACTCTGCTGTCGATAGTCTGTGATGTGCTGGAGCCCCGCCCACATGCGCCGAGGGTCTGAGGTGGAATAGTAGCCCTCCAGCTTCTGTCTGTACTGTCTTTTGGCCTCCCGTATGGACCTCCTCAGGTCATATCTGGCCTTTTTGTAGTCATCAGCGGTGCCCATGACAAATGCAGTCGAACGAGCACGTAGCTTAGCCCTTACATCACAGTTCATCCACTGTTTTTGGTTAGGGTATTTTCTGTAGTACTTGGTGGTGGTAACAGTCTCTATGCATGTGCTAATGTAGCCAGTAACAGCAGAAGCATATTCATCCAAATCAACAGTACAATCTTCCCTCCCCGCTGCAGTTTTAAACACATCCCAGTTTGTGCAGCCAAAGCAGTCCTGAAGTACTTGATATACGTCACCCCCACTACCGAAAAACGTTATTAAGATTGGAGATATTACAACATCTTATATCATACCCTTGGTTGAGAGGCAGTTGTGGCGCCCCGGACTTGTTGAAGGCATTCAACGGTGTTCCTTGATGAATTCTGTGGGGATTACTCCGGGGGTACGGCGTATCGGACCACCCAATTCAGGCTGTTGGTTCCCTGTATGACCGGTGTCACAGCTTGGTTTGCATTAAGTCGGACCCGTTTCCCAAGGGTTGGAATGCGCCAGGGCTGCCCTTTGACACAGATTCTGTTCATTACTTTTATGGACAGAATTTCTAGGTGCAGCCAGGGCGTTGAGGGGTTCCGGTTCTGGTTCATTGAGCCGTGATCGTCAACTCTCACTGGTGGCTGGGCTCTCCCTTAGAGATAAGGTCAGAAGCACTCATCCTGTCATCCGGGAGAAACTGAGTAGTGCTGCTCCTTCGCATTGAGAGGAACCAGATGAGGTGGCTGAGGAATCTGGTCAGGGTGCCTCCCGGACTCCCGTGCTCAGGGCACGTGCGAATGGTAGAAGGGCCAAAGTTGGAGAGACTGTGTCTCTCAGCTGGCCTGGGAAGGCCTCGGGATCTGCCTGGAGGAGCTGGACGAAGTAGCTGTGGAGAGAGAAGTCTGGGTTTCCCTGCTTAGTCTGCTGCCCCCGCAACCCCACCTTGGATAAGCGAAAAGATGACGGATGGATGGATGGATGGAATAAAAATAGATAAATCTGTCACGCTCGGCTGTGACATGTCAGCCTCTTCGTTATCGCCGGACCGCTAGAGACCCTTTTGGTCTTCTTATGCGCTCGTTACTGCTCAGTTTTCTTCTGTCTTCCAGAGGCTGGTTTTCCTGAGGTGGATGAGCACAGCTGCTTCCATCAGCACTTGCATTTATGCTCCTCAGCTGCTGCAGGAAGACATAGGAGTATTCCGCTGTGTTGGACGCTACTCTCATGCTTCATGTCTGCTGCCTTCCTAGTCATTCGCCTCTCTGTCCTTGTCTCATTCTTATCTGGTACTAGCCTTCCTACCTGCTGGTCCAGTGGCCCGCCTGTCTCTCAGGTAGTTTTAGTTTCTCCTTTGTACTAGTTAACTTTTGGACACTCTTGTAGCACCGTTGTTTTTAGTTGCTGTATTTTCTTTTGACTACAAACGTGTCAAGTTAAGCTGCTATTCTTACCTGGAAGTGTCTTGTCTGCATACTGGGATTCACACCTGTACATCCACGCACCAGTCGTGACAAAATCCTCTAGATCAGGGGTCTCAAACTCTTGGCCCAGCCTCACCCAGACTCTACCTCTAGCGGCCCCCAGGTAAATTGAGTTTGAGACCCCTGCTCTAGATGAACCCATTATTGCATCACTCTGCTAATGGTTGTTTCCATTCAAATGTTACCTGTACTGTATCTGATGAGTTGTTTTCCTGTATTCATGGATATGATACATATTTTGATACAGTATGACCTTTACGACTGTGGCACAGGACCTTTACGACTGCGGCACATGACCTTTACGACTGTGGCACATCTTTGCATGCACGACATGCATTGCCTAAGTTTTTCTGTAGCTCAGTCTTGGTGAATGAAGACGATAGAAACATCCGTATGCTCATGAAGTCTTTTAAGAAGAGTCACTAATAAGATAACCCACCAATATATTACATATATCAAGCATGGTTATTGACCATTTATGTTCCTACGTTTAAAAAATATTCAAAGCTAGCATTAGCACGTGACGTTGCAGAAGCACTGTTGTAAAAATGTGCCAAAGACGGAAGTGACGCTCTCGTGCATGCGCATAAGCGATTGTATTTCTGGTACGGATTGCGTGATGACAACCGCAAGTGAGCAGTGGAAATTGCTAGCTCACTCTGCTCTGTAAAAAAGAACTTAAAATGTCTGAATGCTAGAACAAATCTACCTCATTGGATTCTATATACAGTACACACACACACACTTTATGTATGATAAGCTAAACATATATGTTTGCTTTGCTAGGCCAGTTTAAACGTGGTAGTATTTTGTCCAAAATCTCAAATTGGGCTGAAGGAGTGCCCCCCTGGTGTCTGAGCAGCACTTGTGTTACACGTGTAACAAAATAATGAAGTTTGGGGGGAGAAGACGAAGACGCTGCGCTATAGTGATGGCAAAGTCACTCAATCGCAATTTTCAATACGACATACGACACAAGACATGGAGGAGCGGCTTCATGACTCAATCACAATTTGCATTCCATCCATTTGAAGAAAAACACCTTTTTACAAGCTTATTTGTCACTGAGCCATGTAGAAATAGTTCTGACTTACCACTTGGCTCTCAGGTTTTCTTGACCGCTTCCAATCACTTGTGCTGCGTCCACGTCTCCGATAACCTGCACATCACATCACATGTCTTATTCTTGATAGCAGACATGTCATACAGCAATGAACTCATTCAATCCCAGACATTTTTCAAAAGACAACCCCTTCAGTAGCGGCCCTTTTACATGATTTGGACCGATCTTTCAGGGCACACAGAATATTGTGTTGCATGGCGATATAAACATGGAACCTACCAAAAGACACATGACACTCCCGTCTTTCATCACAAAAAAAGCTTGTTTCTACCGTTTTCTGTTCTTTACTAATCAGCAGTAGAACAGGAAAATATCAGTTGCTAACTAAAAAAGGGAGAAAAAACACTTTTTGTGAAAAGATACATTTCAAGCATAACTTTCATTTTTGCTCAAATATCTAAACACATAAAATAAAACACATTATTTACAAATATAACAAACTATTTACAATTTTCATCATATTTGGAACTGAACTATGTGCATGTGTGCACGTGTGTGTGTGTGTGTGTGTGCACGTGTGTGCGTGCAACCTTCTGCACGCTACGCTCCGCCACACTCTGATTTGTGGGTTCCCGTGATGCCTGCCGAGCTCTTATCGAATGCACTTCTGCCACCTTGTGGACGTTTTTATGACTTCAAATTGCTCTGAAGTGAAATGCATTATTGGAGAGTTGCATCATCACCTCTTTTTGTCTCTTGTACAAAAAAACCTAAAAGACGTATGACTCCGTTGTTGGGATCAGGTGTTGGGGTTCTAAAAACGTATAAATACGTCTTTGGTATTGAAAGAGTTAAAGGTGTCAGAAGTCATTTCAAGGTAGAACAGGTAGGACAGGTGTCACTAGCAACACTGTCCTGACTCATCAAAGCCATAAGATATGTGTCAGGTGGCACCATGAGCTTTAATACTATTAGTCGGGGTGGGCAAACTGCGTCCCAAGTGTCATGTTCTGTGTTTGTTTTCCACTCTGCTGCCGCCTCTGTTTTGTCCTTGCAGTGTCATGTGATCAATCTGCTGCTCCCCATATATACCTCTGCCTGGCCTCTACCTAGTTGCCAGTTATTTCCTTGCCAACCCTGCTTCCTGTTCCTGTTCCTGTTCCTGTTCCTGTTCCTGTTCCTGTTCCTTGGCTCCCAACTGGTCCCCTTCGCTCGTGTATTTTCTGCCATTGTGATTTGCTACTGCCTCTACCTGTTCTGCACCTTTTTTCCTGCAGCTCCTTTTTTCAGTGAGTACCCTTTTCCTGCCTTGCAGTGTTTTTTGTTCTTTGTAGTTTTTGGCTCTAGCCCTGTGTTCCTTAGGTATCTTTTTGTAGTTATTTTTGTATTTTTGTCATTATTACTTTGTGTAATAAATTGTATTTCTTACTAGCGCTGTGTCAGTCTGCATAACGGGTTCCAACCTTTTTGTCCAAGCGTCTTAATCCAGCCCACCATTTCCAAATTCCCTTTTTTAAACATTGAACATCACAACTGTAGCTGGCAACATGACTTGCAGTGCTAATGCGGCACACCTGAGTCCTGAGTACACCTCCTTCCTCTTCGTAGTCGCCCTGAAACTAACTTAAACAATTAAGTTAAGTTACAAATTAAAATTTTGCACACAGCATTATCGTGTAGCGCGTGTGCGTTTGTCTGTGAAACCAGCTGACTCTTACTCTTTAAGGCTCGTCCTCCTCCTCCTTCCTGCCTCCACTTGCGCTCCTGATCAAGACATCTCGTAAACGGTAGAATTGTTTTTGTTTTTCAGTTTTATTCATTGACAGTAATCTTATTTATGACCTTATTTTATATTGGAATGTTACTCTACTATGTTTATGCTAACGTTTTCTTATATTTTCCCACCATATTTGGTGGACTTTGAATATTTTGAAGGGCCAAAGGGGTGAGTTTGGGAAGATCTTGGAACGGATTAGGCTATTTACATGTATTTTACGCTTCGTGTAATATAAAAACCCTATAACATAAAAGTTCTCGGAACGGATTGTTTACGTTGTAGCGGGGCGTCTACTGTACTGTAAAAAAGCACCAATTTAAAACCTCCAGCAAAACATCAAGCTAATATGTGACACGACACGAAGCGGAACGACACATCAAGTACACAGCATTCCATCCATCTGGGAAAAAAGCACCTTTTTACAAGCTTGTTTGTCACTGAGCCACCTCCAGCCAACAATATAGCTTCCAAGCAATCATAGTTAGGACTTACCAGTTAGCTCTCAGGGTTTGTGTGGTTGTTGGTTTGTGTTGATGAGTTGGATCACCGTGTCCACTTCTCCTATAAGCTACACCAACAGCTTATTCATAGCAAGCATGTCATACAGGTGTCATAACATAACGTATGAGAGCTACGTGTCACTAGCATCACTGTCCTGCATCATAAAGTCATAAGCGCTATGATCGTTAGCATCATCAGCTTTAATCCTATTAGTGATGTTGATCAACAACATTCTTTGTAATCATTCCAAAGCAGCAATGTCAAGAGAATGGAAATAGTCCACGGCAAGCCTTCCAATCCTAATATTTAGTGAAGGAGAAACCGAAGCTTTCTGAAGCAGTGAATCAATATGAAGCAATGTGTCGAAATGGTTCAGTGTTATGAAGTATTTGCCACGAATCAGTGTGGTGAGTCACGACACTGCTTCACCACTGCTTTCTGTACCACTGAAGCAAATGTGTTGAAATGGTTCAGTGCTTCGAGGCATTTGACACAATTCAGTGTGGCGACATCTGCTGGACAAAAATATATTGAACTTTCATATAAACAAATAACAAAGTGTCATCTGGTTAACTAAACCTGTGGGTGGTATGGTGGTTACATAGCTTGCCTAATGTGCAAACAGCAGCGGGTTTGACTCCAGTCCTGAAATTTATTTTTTATTCTTCCCCCAGATGAATTAAAAAAATAAAAATAATTTTAAAAAAGCGCTAACAAAAAAAGCTGTTGTGTTCCTTTTAAATGAAAGAGGGAAATGCTTGTGCAATAGGGAACTCTTGATGGTAGGTGTATAGAATGCTAGTGACACTGGGATGGGGATTTGGGTGTTTCACACATTTTTATTTAAAAACAAAATCATCTCAGCAGCATTTGGTTTCAGCCGGTTCCTCTTTTTGCTAATGACCTCTTGTACATGACTTTTATAAAGCAATATACAAGCAGAGAAAATGAAGTTAAATTACCTGTGATGTTGTGGGTGTGGGTACTGAGCGCCTTGCCATCAGTCCTGCACATTCAGCTATGAGGCGAGACACGGCCTCTTGTGCTTTTGTCTGGTTACCAAATGCTAGTGTTTTGAACCTGGGGTCCAAAATAGTGGCCACTGCCAGGACCCGGATGTTTTCCACATTGCACCTTGCCACTAAAAACTGCAGCAGGCTCTGGCTCTGTGAGGAACGGAGCGTGCCGTGGGTTGGATCCCAAGACGCGGGAGGCGACGTGCGATTTGGACAGGTGTTTATTTCCAAATCAGCAAAAAGTGTAACAAAAGCAAAAATACAACAAAGATGCAAAAGGACAACTAAAGGAGTAGAAACAAAAGGAGACCCGGATGCTACACGGGAAAAAGGGTAGAAACAGAAAGAGCTACCAAAAGGGTAGGATGATAAACAAAAAAACACTGCTGAATAATCTAAGCAGGAAGGCACAGAAAAACGCTAACGCTGCCGGAGTGGCCGGGCAGGTAACAAGGTAGGCAGACTAGCAGACAGAGGGTTACTGCTGAGCGATAGGAGCCTGAGTCGGGAAGCGAAGGGCAACGATCTGGCAACGGCGAAAGGTGTGCTTGCTTCTTAAGTGCTGCCGTTGCCCATTAGTCCCAGGTGTTGCTTATCTGCTCATTATGGTGGTGTAGAGCGTGTACTGCAACAGAAACACAGAAGAGGGCAGTATCGCAGCACACGAAACACCACAGGCTCAGCTGTTTTGCACATGGGTGGAGTAACCATGTAGATTTCTCAGTCATTTTATGCTGAAGCATTCTGACTAATGGAATGACTTTAGATGCAGACACCTTCTTCTCCACTGAAAGCTCTGTAGTAGCCAGAGATAGGATCCCAGAACTTGTAGACATTCTGCCACTGCCTCGTACTCAGCACAGTTCAGTGGTAGCACATGTGTGGTTAATGACGCCAAGGCTGCTCCGACTGGCTCACGCTGCTCAAGTAAGCGTTGCAACATTTGAAAAGTAGAATTCCACCTTGTGTCAACTTCTTGAATTAGTTTATGTTGTGGTTTGTCAAGTTGTAACTGTACTTCAGGCAGTTTCTCTTTGGCCCTTGTGCTTGTTTTGAAGAATGCCACAACCTTTCTGGCTCTCAAACGGATCTCTGAGACTTCTGGTGTTGCCTCAAGTGCCTTCTTTGCCACTAAATTTAAACTAATAAGTAATTTCGCACAAGCCACCATATTTGCAGCGTTGTCAGTGACAAGACAGTGGATTTTGTTAGTTAGGCCCCATTCATCAATGAGATTCAAGATTCAAGAGAGTTTTATTGTCATGTGCATGGTAAAACAGCAGTTCTACTATGCAATGAAAATCTTATTCTGTTCATTCTTCCAAGAAAATTAGGCATGTTGACAGATGTCCACATGTCTGCAGTCAAAATGACTGCCACAGTTTTCTCCAGCTCTGCTCTGGCTTTGTCTTGGGCCTCTTTATATTTTTGGTCCACCATGCCTCGCAGTGCCTGTCTTGTGGGGAGAGCATATGTTGGGTCCAATTTGTGAACAAATGCTCTAAATCCTTTATCCTCAACCACAGAAAATGTCTGGCAGTCCTGCACAATCATGTCCACCAAGGCCTCATCCAGCTCAGCCTGTCGTCCTTGAAACAATGTGACCAATGTGAATAGTTACTTACATATAACTTATGATATAATATAATGTCATGTATATTTTACATTTTAAGCTTTGTTTTATCTTTTGACTATACTATATAAATACACGACAGTTGCCATAGGCTTACCTTGTCTGCTTACTCCAGGAGCAGCTGGAGCAGTAGGAGCAGCTGGATTGGGTGTTGTTTCGGGGTGTTTAGAGCGCAAGTGCCTTAACATTGAGGATGTGTTATTAGTGAATGGCAACTCTTCAGCACAGATCTGACACTTGACCCTTTTTGGTGCAAAAAGGTCAAAGTGCTCCCACACATATGACCTGGCTCTGTTAGTTGGTATTCCCTCCATTCTCCCTATTTGGCCTCACTCTCTACAACTACACAATCACTCACACACTTAATACTCTCACACAAACAAACAGACAAATGAACAAATATACAAACTGGCAGACAGACACAAAAACTAACGTGTGTGTGTGTGCATGTGTGTGTGTGTGTATTATATAAATCAGTGTATAGTGTGTCAATGAATGCCTATACTATGTGCGATTGCAAATGAATCTAATGTGTAATCTGATCTAACTTCACTTTACTCTCCCTCGTTCTCAATATGACGTAATGCGCACAAAAGCTCTCCTCACAACCCACAACATTTTGAGGGATATTTCCCCTTTTTATAAGCATTGTGAGTTTGACTGAACCAAATTGACTGACTCGACCCCTCCCGACCTGAGTGACACGTAGACGGTCACGGCCGACACGCGTGTGACGTCACAACGCTTCGCTTCCGCGGCCAGGTGATTTTCCACTGAATGAAGCGAGACATCGGTACAAGTATCGGGATACTTGTTGCCGCGAGCGCTCGATACTTGTCGGGCGCCTGCTTCGAGCGTGACGTCACGAGCTGTGCCACCGGATCCAGCGAGACATCGGGACGACCGATTGTGATACTTCTGCCGCGAGCGCTCGACACTTGTCTCGAGCGTCTGCTTCGAGCCTAACATCACTACTAATATTCCTATCCGTCATACATAACATCTATATGTCCTTCAGCATTGCCTGTTTGCATGGAGCATCAAACTGACTGTACAGTTCATAAGCTCATGAAAGAACATGCGGGCCACACGGTGGTCTAGTGGTTAGCATGTTGGCCACACAGCCAGGAGATGGGAAGACTTGGGTTGGAATCTCCGTTGGGCATTTCTGTGTGGAGTTTGCATGTTCTCCCGTGTGTGTGGGGGGGTTTTCTGGGTACTCGGGTTTCCTCCCACATTCCAAAAACATGCATGTTAGCTTCATTGGAGACTCTAAATGGTCCATAGGTATGAATGTGAGTGTTTGTCTATATGTGCCCTGCCACTTTTAATGTTAGCAAAGGCATTCTAAATCTTGTGTACACTTCACTCATAGAATCCATCCTCACATATAATATCTCTTCCTGGTACAATTTTCTCACACTCAAACATAAAACAAAACTGTCAAGAATCATAAACCAGGCCAGTAAAATCACTCAAACACCTCAGACTCCCCTCTGTGAATTGGATAGGCGATCAGTGCTGAGAAAAGCCACTCATCACTGAGGATGCCACACCCCCCCCGCACCACTCCTCCACTCTGCTGCCGTCAGAACCCCACTGGCCCGCAAAAACACCTCCAAGAAATCCTTCATTCCAGTTGCAGTAACTATGTTAAACAGCGCCCGGTAGCACTGTTGTTCTTGTGTTGTAGTATGTTTTGTTGTGTGTTTTATATTGTACTTCATTGTGAGTGAATTTTTATAAGCCGTGTTGGAAGACAAATTTCTGTTCTATAGAACAGACAATAAAGTTCTATTCTATTCTATTCTATTGGCTGGACACCAGTCCAGGGTGTAAGTCTGCTGGGATAGGCTCCGGCATACCCCCGCCACCCTAATTAGGATAAGCAGCATAGAAAATGGATGTCTGGAAGGACATCTGACATCATGATTTAGTCAAATAAACGTTTGTGGACGTTTTTGTTTGTGGTAGTTATTTTTGAAATGTATGAACATAAATGGTCAGTAAGCATACTTCATATATGTCATATATTGGGGGGAGTGACTTGTTCAAATACTTGGTTAGCATGTGGATGTTTCTATGGCCTTATGACATCCACCAAGACTGAGCTGCCTAAACACGTACCCAATGCACGTAAACGTCATATCCGGTTACGTATGGCGTACATAAAGAAATAGAATAAACATACTGGCTGTCCTGAAAGTCACAAGAGGTCACCAAATGACATCATTGCCTAATTTTGCATTATTGGTTGTATGGACACTGTAGAACGTAATAACGTCAAAAGCTAATGTAAAAAAGTCAGTTAAAAAAAGGCTGAATACGATGCAAATAAACGACTGTTGTTTCTGCTTTCAATATGATTTCAAGTGAGTTTTTCTGCACTAAAATGAAGTCAGATGTAAATGGGTTCATGTTTGAATGAAAGATCAGCACCTCAGGTGGGGAGGAACTATATGGAGCTCGGTACACGTGCTGTATGTTGCTCATTCAGAACAACTTGCATGCTTCTTATTTTAGTGGCACTGTATGTATGCACAGACTTTCTTCTTTTTTGTCCTTTTTTTCTTCTTCTCTTTCTTCCTCTTCTATTCCCCCCTCTGTCTCACGTTTTCTCCCCTCCTCATATTGTCACATATCCTCTTGTCTGCCAGCTGTCTCCTTCATCAGCATCTCCTCACAGTGACATCATACACCCTCAAAGTCCAAACCCAACCAAATTCAAGGTATCCACACAAATAAACACACGTGCACGCATTCTCCTACACATACACATCACTAGACTTAAAAGAAATTACTGACAAGAAAATTCAGTTCCAACTGCAGAGACTACGTTTGGAAAAGTTTGAGCTTGGCAATAAACACGGAAAATACTTAGCTAACCAACTAAAAGTCAATAAAGAAAAAAGCTCTATCTCCTCCATTAGAAACTCAGGAGGTCACATCACTCACCTCCCGGAGGAAATTAATTCTGTCTTTAGGAGCTTTTATAAAAATCCATATACACCTCAGATTAAACCATCTCTCCCAGATATCGAAACATTTCTCAACAACATAGAATTACCAAAATTAAATGACGAACAGGTGACCAACTTAGATGTACCCATTTCATTCATAGAACTCCATAACGCTCTACACCGGTTGGCGAATAAGAAAGCACCAGGACCTGACGGTTTCCCTGCCGAGTTTTATAAAACATTCTGGTCATTATGCTGATGATGTATTACTCTTCCTGGATAATTCACATTCTTCACTTCACGAATCTATCTCACTCATGAACAATTATAGCACCTTCTCAGATTACTCCATTAACTGGTCTAAATCCACAGTACTGCCCATTAACTTTGGTTTCCAGAGCACCCCCTCTATACCACTGTGTTCAGGGAACATTAAGTATTTGGGTATTTACATTTTTTCCTTTATTTAACCAGATAAAAACCCATTGAGATCAGGATCTCTTTTACAAGGGTGACCTGGCCAAGAGGTCAGCAGCACACGTCACAAGTGATAAATATAAAAATCTAAAAGATTACATACAATGTATATTAACACACATACTTTGTAAAGTGCAAGTGATTAGTGATAAAATACATAAAATGCTATTTAAAACAAAGGCACTGTTCTGTGGTCTCACGCGCTTTGTCCAACAGCAAGGACCGAAAGGCTCCAAAAGGGATGAGTTCCGAGAGCTTTAGTTCAGCCTGTAAAAGATTCCACGCTGTGGGGGCTGCAAAACAGAACGCTTTCTTCCCCAGTTCAGTTCTCACACGGGGAACAGCGAGATGGAGGATGTCACACGATCGCAAGGCATACTGACTTTCAGATCTCTGGAGTAAAGTACTTAAGTATGTTGGGACTAAGCCAAGCAGAGCCTTATAAATCAGGATCAGCCAGTGTGTATACCTATGCGCACTTAAAGAGGGCAGTCCTGATTTTACATATAAGTCACAATGATGTGTAAGGCGGCCATCACCAGTGACAAACCTCAAGGCACTGTGATAGACACTGTTTAAAGATTGGAGACACTTGAGAGGAGCCCCCATATACAGCACATCTCCATAGTCGATCAGAGGGAGAAACGTAGCTGAAACAAGCAGTTTCCTGGCTCCAAGCGAAAAACAAGTTCTATTTCTATAAAAGAATCCGAGTTTCACCCTGAGTTTAGAAATTAATTTTGTAATATGTGCCTTAAAGGAAAGCTCATGGTCAAGAAGGAACCCCAAATACTTATAATTAGAAACCAGCTGGATGGTGTTACCCTGAAGCGTTACAACGGTTGGCATGTTTGTTGGTAACACACTGGAATTTGAAAAGACCATGAGCTTGGTTTTTTCTGTATTTAAAACCAATTTCAGGGTCCTCAGACGAGACTGAACAACATTAAAAGCAGCTTGTAAAAAGTCAAAAGCCTGAGTTAGTGAGGGGGAACAGCAATAAATAATGGCATCATCGGCATAAAAATGATAAAATGCGTTTGACACATCAGTACACAGACTGTTGATATATAATGAAAATAAAATGGGACCCAGAACTGATCCTTGGGGCACCCCTTTCAATAAATCCAGAGTAGTGGAGGTGGATCCTGCCGCCTGCCCACACTGAGTTCTGTTGGTTAAATAATCAGAAAACCAATCGGTGGCCGATTTTGAAATACCACTGCTGTGTAAGATTTCAACCAAGAGTCCGTGGTCTACTGTGTCAAAGGCTTTGGATAAATCTATAAAAAGAGCTACACAATGTTTCTTACTGTCCAGAGCCTCAATAAAATCATTTAAACCTTTAAGACCGGCGGTAACAGTGCTGTGCTGTTTTCTAAAACCAGATTGAAACAATGATAAAATATGATTTGACACTAAGAAGTCTGTTAATTGATTACTGACGATCCTTTCAAATACTTTCGCTAATACACATAATTTAGAAATTGGTCTATAATTATTTAAATTATATTTATATATAGGATCACCTCCTTTTAACAGGGGAAGAACGAATGCAGACTTCCAAACTTTAGGTATTTTATTGCTGATAAAACTCAGATTAAAAATATGCGCTAGAGGCTCGGCAATAAAATCAGCAGCCACATTTAAGAAAAAAGGATCAACATTATCAGGTCCAGCAGCTTTTTTTGTGTCCAGTCTCCTCAGAGCACTCTGAACCTCAGAGGCAGTCAAAGCAGTGAACTCAAAAAGACAGGTCATACCACCACTTGCTGATGTTGGGACCAGGGGTGAGTTCACATAGGCTGGATCAGCTTTCGACAGCTCGGGATGTAAGGACTCAAACAAGGAGCCAGCAGAAATAAAATGATCATTAAAACAATTTAAGATGGCTTTCTGATCAGACACGGGTCCTGAATCAGAAATCAGAGAAGTTGGCAGGTCACTAGTCCTTTCATGATTAGTTGATTTTATGACCTGCCAACATTTTTTGGGATCTTTTAGATATTTTGTTGATTCAGTCAAATAAAAGTCAGATTTAGCTTTTTTGATTAAAAAAGTACATTTGTTTCGAAGTTGCCGAAAACTGAGCCAATCTGCCTCTGATTTAGTTTTCCGAGCCCTTGCCCAGGCAGCGTCCCTATCCTTAAGGAGGTTTCCTAAATCAGATGAAAACCAGGGATTTTTTCGGCCCTTCACCCTAAATTTTCGGATGGGAGCATGCCTATTGCATGCCTATGATGCGACTGAACTCATCGTAAAAATAATTCAAGGCCAGCTCAGCATCGTTGAATAAGGAGATTCTGCTCCATTTAAATGCAGCCAAGTCATGCCGAAAAGCTTGCACACAAAAAATTTCCTCCAACCTGTCAGACCTGATCCGCTTGAATTATACTCCACTATTGAAGTCAATAGAGGATGATCTTGCACGTTGGAGAACCTTGCCCATCTCACTTACAGGCAGAGTATCCACCGTGAAAATGATGATTTTACCAAAGGTTAATTATCTATTTTCCATGATCCCCACCAAACCATCTATAATTTGGTTCAAGTCATTAGACTCATATATAAATAAATTTCTTTGGAAAAATAAGCCAGCACGAATAAGTCTCAAAACATTACAAAAATCTAAAGAATATGGGGGCTTAGAACTCCCAAACTTCTCCAACTACTTCCTTGCAAACAGGTTACAGTATATCTTAAAATGGATCAACCCTAACCCATTGGATTATTTATGGCTAGACATAGAACAATCACTTTGCCACGAAATCCCAATTTGTAACCTGCCCTTCATTAGCCAAATCCTCCGAAAAAATAATTGTTTTAAAAGTATAAATATAAGCAACACTCTGACAGCTTGGTGGGAATTTTTAAAAATAACAAAATTCTCGCTCACTCCTTGCCAATACACTCCCGTCTGGAATAATCCTGACATCTTGCTTAAAAAGAAACCATTAAATTTCCCAACATGGCACGAAAAAGGAATAAGTTGTATGAAAAATATAATTATAGGAAACAACTTTATCTCATTTAACGACCTTGTTACACAGTATGGAATAAATCATAACAAATTTCTTGAATACATAGAAATTAAATCCATAATTAAAGCAAGTTTCAGGACCATATCATGGGAAAGCAATACCACTATTGACCAATTTTTAAAAATATCTGCTTCTAAAACATTATCTAAATTATATATTCTACTTTCAAAAAATGACAACACAATCGGAGTACCAATCTCCAAATGGAGCTCAGATTTATCTACAAGCTGTGACCCTGAATTTTGGAAGCAAATATGTCTTAATGCTTCCCGGTTAATCAATAATCCCAACCTACAGCTGATTCAGTTTAAAATCCTTCATAGAGTACACTACACAGGACATAGAATGTTTACAATGGGCTTAACTGACTCTAACATCTGTACACACTGCTCAGACCATAGAATAGATGACTCCACACTCCATGTGGACCTGTGCTCCCATTAAAAATTTTTGGCACGGAGTGTGTGAGTACCTATCTTTGGCACTTGGGTTCTCCATTCCTACCTCTCCTTTACTATGCCTGCTGGGCGATCTCTCCACAATTGATGTAGAAACAAGCGGGTGGGTGCGCGTGGGGGCGGGCGGCGTGGTGTTCTTCTGCGTGGCGCTGGCCGGGATCAGCGGGGGGATTCTTGCTCCGGGGTGGGGCGGTCGGGGGGTGGCTTTGGCCGGGGGATTGGAGGTGGGGCTGGCGGGGGGCTGGCGGGCGGTCCCTGCTACCTGCTGGTGTCTGGCTGGTCTCTGCTTCCTGGCCGGCGGTTGTCTCCCTCCCTCCGTGGTTTCTCCCTTGGCGTGTTGGCGGATGGGCGGGGGGTGGAGTGGTGGCCGGTCTGCGGCGTGGCGGGGGGCGTGGCGGGGAGGGTCATCTGCTGTGGTGTGTCCTGCGGCCTATGGCTCGCCCGAGCCTGGGCTGTGGTGGGTGGCCGGTCGGTCATGTGTCCTTGGTCCCCCCCTGCTCGGCTTTGGCGGCGTTGGGGTATGTGGCCCCCGTCCTTCCTGTGCCACTGCACCACCTCAGATACAGATAGGACTTTGGGGGTTGGCCTACGGTCGGGCGTGGTTGGGGAGGGGAGCTGCCTTGCGGGGCTCTTTTGCTCCTGCTGTGCCACTGACCTGTTGCCCCCCAATTTTAATCGCAGAGTAGACACTTAGGGTTTGGGGGGGCTGTTCAGGTGAGGGGCCCTCCGAGCGGTAGCTGTCCCCGATTTTAATTGCATCATTAGCTATCATCCACATACACCCCATATACATGCACACAGATACACCCCTCAGGGACACAGAGACCAGCTTTTCGTAGCTGTCCTCTTTTATTTTATTTTGTTGATTTATTATTTTTTCAATTGCATTATAGACACAATCACGCCTTATCACATGCACGGGTGGGGCGGGCTGGATTGGGGTGCCTTGTGCACCGCGGCGCCTGCCCGCCAGGGTCGGCGGTGTGGCCGGGGGCCTGGCCGTCGCGGTGGCTCGCCCGGGGTGGCCTGGCCTGTGGGATGCCTTTGTCTGGTTCACCTGCCCTTCCCTGGGGCCTGTTGATGCCAGGGCTTGCGCCGGGGGCGGGGGCGGCTTGCGGAGCTTCCCCTGGACTGACACGTGCTGCGGGCCCCTTTGCGCTCTTGGGGCGGGTGGCCCGTGTGCCGCCGCGTGGGCTTGTGGTTGCTGCGCTGCGGCGGCTACTGGGGCGCCGGGCCGGCTGGTGGGTTGGGGCTTGGTCATGCTTGCGGGTACTGTGGGCCTGGGTGATGGGGTGGGGGTGGGTGGGCGGCCGCCCTGGGGCCGGGCCCGCTGGAGGGAGTTGTTCTCTGCCGGGCACTTGGGCGTTTGTCGCCGTTGCGCTTTGTGCTATGCTGGGCCGCTGTCTGTGTCCTCGCCTCCCCCGGTCTGTCTGCTGGCTTGTCGGGGGTGGGGCTCCGGTGCGCGGGTGGTGCGCTGTTCGCATGTGGCTGGTCTGGCTTCTGGTGGTTTGTGGAGTCCGTCGGCTGGTCTGCTGCTGGTCTCGCCTTCTCGGCTCTGGTGCTTGGCCTCCCTGTGGCTTGGGGTGCGGTGCTCCCGCTCCCTCTTTGGGGTTTGCTAGCCCGCGGGTGTCGGTTGGCGCTGTGTGGTGGTTCGTCTGGCTGCTCGCCCGTTTTCCCGCCCGCCTGCTCAGTTTCCCACTTTCCTCCTCTCTGGCTCCTCTGTCTGCCTTGCTGGCGGCGTCCTACCGTTGGGAGGGTGTGGCCTGGTGTCTTCCTGCTTCCTGCACTGTGTGTGTGCGTGCGTGTGTGTGTGTGCGCGCACGTGTGTGCGTGCGTGTGCGTGCGTGTGTGTGCGCGCTTGGGTGCGTAGGATTGTGTATGTGCGTGCTTGTGGGTGCGTAGGAGTGTGTATGTGCGTGCATGTGTGTACTTTTATTTATTTATTTATTTATTTTAGTTATTTATTTTTTGGGGGGGGCATACAGGGGTTTGCTCCGTGGGGTCGGGTGCTGGGTGATACATCTCTGCCGCCCGTGCCTCCGCCGGGTGGGTGGAAGGTGTGCCCCCTGCATCCCTGGGCGGGGCGGCCCTATGTCGGGGGTCAGGTGGGGGTTGGCCCGGGGCGGGCCGGGCACCGCTCCCTGGGGGTGGGGGTGGCGGTGGGCGGGAATTGGCGCTTCCGGCGCGGGCGAGCTTCTTTCCGGTTGTGGGGGCGTCTCAGGGCCTGCCGGTTTGTGGCCCCTGGTACTCGTCTGCCTTTGTTGGGTGTGATCTCTAGCTGGTCTCAGGGGTCGGCAGTCCTCCGGCCCGCCGGCGCCCTGTCCTTGGCTGGGATTACCTCTCTTCGGCCCCTTGCTGGTCTTCCCGGGGGGGAGGGCTCTCTGGGCTGGCTCTTGGGGCACTGATCTTTGTGCTGCCTGCCCCTGTGGGCCTGGTGGCCTTCTGGCGGCGGGGGCTCGGCCTGGCTATTTGGGGCGGGGCTCTCTGGGAGGTGGAAGGCGGCCCCTTTCCTTTCATGCATTCTCAGTGACAATTACACGCCCACACAATCCTGCACCTTTATATATATGAAGTCTTCCCCACATACAGAGATATGCACATAACATTTGCACATATGCACACTCGCAGTACATACATACTTCCCCACATTACTCACTGAGTTAACCAGGGTGTTATTATGTTGTTTGTTTTATTACAGCGACGGTGATATCAGCAGTATGACTATAGCTTTACAATGATGTGCATTACAGTAATTATCATTCTGTTCACTATCATAGATAATCATTTTATTACTACAATTATGTGTGACTGTTTCAATGCAGTATTATCATTGTGATTACTGTCATAGTTCATTTCATGACTACTATTATGTGTGATTGTCATTGACAGCGTTGTCATTGTGGTTGTTGATATTGTTTTGTCCTTTGTCCTTATGTCCTCTTTATAGTTGTCACAGACATTTATTTGCTGATGTAGTTCTGTCTGTTCTTCTGTTCTTGTTGTCACAATTGTTGTTGTTGCTGCTGTTGTCCTTGTCTCTTGTCCCCCACATTTCTCAGGGTTATATTAGACGAGAAGATGAACTGGAAATCTCATATTAAAAATTTTCAACATAAAGTGGCAAAAAACACCTCAAAACTGAGGGAAAGGCTTCTTGAGACGTCATCTGTACTTCTGTGAAGAAGGTGTCGGACGTTTCGCTCCTCATCCGAAGAGCTTCGTCAGCGAACTAATAAGTGCTGGTAGTCTAGGCCTTAAAAAACAGGTGTGCCAACACCCTCCTCCTATTGGTTCCTAACACTAAGCCTGGGCGGAGTTATGATATAATCCTCTCCTGCCATTAGCACCTCCGAGCCTGTTTCCCCATCTCTTCCATGTACAGATTCGCCACTATGGGTTAGACTGGTGAGCCCATAGCTAACGTTAGCAATAGCAATAGATGCTAACGAGCCAGTATCAGAGTCGTTCATACCCAACTACAGGGAGCTACACTTCTCTTTGATCGGAGGTGCTAATGGCAGGAGAGGATTAGACCACAACTTTGCCCAGTCTTAGTGTAAGGAACCAATAGGAGGAGGGTGTTGGCACACCAATTCCGCCCACTCTTACTGTATTTAAGGCCGAGGCTACCAGCAATTATTAGTTCGCTGACGAAGCTCTTCGGATGAGGAGCGAAACGTCCGACACCTTCTTCACAGAAGTACAGATGATGTCTCAAGAGGCCTTTCCCTCGTTGGACAACTCCTGTACGACTGAGAGCCTACGCAGACGCATCCTATATACATTGTAATTTAGTTATTAATTTTGATTTTGTCTCCATTTTTAAGCAATATTTTTCATTGATGCAGGAGTGATAGGAGTAGCAGATACTGGCTGTGATATCTTAATGTATCTTTTTTCAAATATAATATGTCATATTTTGTCATTTCCTTCGTCATCCATGAAAGCAGACCTGCTATGTTTGTGGGGTAGTATCAGTATTGGGTCAATACTTTTCACTTTACTTTAACGTCACCACACACACACAAACATAGAGAGCGTAACTTTTATACACAAGGCATATTGGGCCTCATTCACGAATATCTTCTTAAGAAGTGTACTTAAGAAGGCGCTGGTTGGAAACTGCGCCACATTCACGACACTTTTTTAAGTAGGGATAATCATTTGCACCGGTGTTGGTGAATGCCAACTGCGATGCCCGTGCATGTGAGGCCTAATTTGCATAGGTCACCGCCTATTATTTCCCATATAAGGTAAAAAATGTGCCGTGTGCAACAGGCAGCTGGAGGTGGAGATGGCAACGCGCAAGGGCAAGACTGAGGAGCAGCTGGACAACAAACGAAAGAAAAAGTTCAATTGTACTGAAATAGAGGTGCTTTTACAAGGAGTGAGCGAACACAAGGCCACCTTATTTTCACGTGTATCCACCGGTCATCAGGCCATCCAAAAAGAGTCGGCATGGAGCACCATTGCAGGAAACATAAATGCCGTTTCCACGGAGAAACGCACCACCGCAGAGGTAAAAAAGAAGTGGTTTGACTTAAAATAGACTAAAAAAAAAGATTGGACTGCACCGGAGGGATCTGGAGGAAACGGGAGGTGGGCCATCAATCAGAAACCAAACCATTTGGGAAACTCTAGAAAATATTTACACAATCATGATGGAAAAATAAAGTCAAAAAACATAGTTTGTGTGTGACAATGTATTTTTTCTGTGGTTACATTTGATTAGACGCTGCCTAATTAATACAGCAGCCCCGTGCTCTGGCTCAAGACGTGGCTGGGGGCGCATGTCGTTATCTGGGGGTGCTACGTGTGCAATAGACACACCACGTTTCATTGCGATGTTATTCTGATGATCCTGCACACCTGCAAGAACAGAGAGGGAAGCCTGAAGCCTGAAGCGGGACATCAACTATTGGTGGCTTTCAGCAAATAAATCTAATGGTCCCTTTACATTCTCTCTCTGCGCAGCGCACGTCCAGCCAGCCTTTTTTTTTTTTGATGAATTGGGATTTGAATATATATTTATCCATGGAGTATATTTTAGTTGTTTTGATGATAAATAATTGTTGGGATATTTTATTTGCACTACATTTTTTGTGATCAGGTTGCAAAATCCATCATGAGGGCGATTGCGCATTGAAAGGGCAAGCTTTGCTTGTGCGTAAGAGTCCTCCTGAGCGTTCGTAGAATTTGTTCTTAGATATAAGAACTGAGAGTTAAGAACACGTTTCGTGAATGCCAAAAATCTCGTAAGAAGGCTTTAAGAACACATTTGTGCATAAGAACATTTCGTGAATGAGGCCCATTGTTATTCCATTCCATGTACAGTCAAACCTGTCTTAGCGGCCACCTTTATAGAACGGCCACCTGCCTATAGCAGCCACTGAAAAATCCCCCCCAGCAAACTTACAGTACATGTTATAGACCCTGTGTATAGCAGTCACCTGTCCAACGCGGCCAGCGGCCACCCATTTTGTCTCCCTTGGTCAATATCTGACCGCATATAGCGGCCAAATTACCAACTCAAGTAGAAGCTTCATGCACGAAAAAGTTTAGTTTTTCAATCAATGAAACCGTCGTGTGTAGACTTTAATTACTGAGTCCTAGCTCAGTCACAATCATTCACAAGATCCACACAAACTGTCAGTTGTTCCACATAAAAAAGCCATCTTCTTCTGAGCTTGCTATTTCCTGGTCAAACATGTAACTTTAAGAGCATTTGCACCAAAACATTACCGCAAAGTATGCTGGGAACAGGATGTACTCCCAGCGACGCTACAATAAAAAAAAAAACATACGCTAGCATGCATGCGGCAGCGGGAGCAAAACTGAGTTGGGTTGTACTTAATTGAAGTATTTTAGAATGTACTCACGTTATTTTTCATCAATCCTCATCCACAAATCCATCAAAGTCCTCATCTTCTGTATTCGACACAAACAAAGCCGTCTTCTTTTCCGTTGGCTACTAGTCTGTTAACTTGTCAGTGTTATTCAGCTCCGAAGCAAAGAAGGAAACTTCTCCTGTTGCTTCCGCCAACTTTATTTACTGAACGCGGCCACCAGACAGCAGCTCAGAACACACACACATCTCTCAGCATCGTCTCTCCTTCCTGCTTGCCCACAAGGCAAAGGTTAAACAAGCCCCACTACATAGCTGTCCAGCCAATGCCTGTAAGAAATGACACCGTTTATTTCTGAGGAGCAACTCCAGTGTAGAACAAGGTCCAGCCCCTCTCGAGGAGTTTGCATCCAGAACCCAAACTGTGGGTCGAGGTGAGTCCGACTATATCTAGTCGGAATGTCTCAACCTCTCTCACAAGTTCGGGCTCCTTCCCCGCCTAAGAAGTGACATTCCATGTCCCAAGAACCAGATTTGGCCGCCGAAGACCATGTTGCCCTGGCGCCCGCCCTCGACCGCCAACCAAAGCGCAATGCACCGGACCCTTATGCTTGCCCCCGCAGGTGGTGGGTCTACGGGAGGGGGGAGAGATCCTGTGTGGCTTGTTCGGGCTGAGCCCGGCCGGGCCCCACGGGTGAGCCTCTCCCCCAGGCCTGTCTCCAGGATGAGGCCCCATTATACCACGTCCAGGCGAGGTGCGGTCTCTCCTTGTGTATGTGTTCATAAAGGTCTTCTGAATCACTCTTGGTCTGGCTCATCACCCAGGACCTGTTTGCCTTGGGAGACCCTACCAGGAGCATATAGCCCCAGACAACATAGCTCCTAGGATCACTCGGGCACACAAACCCCTCCACCACGATAAGGTGGGGATTCCTGCATATGTTAATTCTGGCTTGACTGTATGTTTATCATGTGCGTCTTGCTGACATCAGCAGAGACATAGAAATTATACACGGCTGTAAGCCTAGACATACCCCCTAAATTCTAGATGGAGTTAGATGGGTGATAAACTACGTTTGTTGCTTCATTGTTATATTTTTAACTGGATGGAAGAATAAGAGTGTTCTGAACTCTTGTTTCTATTCCAGTGTTGTATTGACAAGAATAATGCAGCCTAGAGGAGTTGGTGAGCAGTCAAAGCTCCACTTCCCATAGTGTACTTCTTTAGACAGCAAACTCATTGAATCAGCAGCGCCTCTGCTGGTTGTAGCCAAGTAATGCACGCCATTCTGCCCCAAGAGCTTCAAATACTGTAACAAGTCAAATAATCTCAAGTATGGATGAGGTTTTTTGTGATCTTGCGTTTTGTAGTCAGTTTGGTGGTACTGCATATCAGAAGTGAATTTACTGAATGATATTCCAAAACGTTTTTTTTTCCTAAATGAATACTTTTGCGTGTGTTTTCACCAGTATAATAAAATGGATGGAACTACTATAAGTCACACTTTTTATATATATATAGATACAGTATATATATATATATATATATATATATATATATATATATATATATATATATATATATATATATATATATATATATTTATTTATTTATTTATATAGCTCAAAGATGGCGCCCTCTGTGGCAGACGTCTCTTTGACACTCTCCCGTTTTTTTCAATTTTTTGCAATTTTATTGTTCATTTTGGACATTCAACACAGTCACGCAGTACATTACAACAGAGAGACACTTTTGAACATCGGCAGGGTTCACCATGAACTTTCATTTAGCCTCTCAGACTTTGCCTTTCTTCTGCGCCTGGAGAACGCAGCAGCCTGCGGGCCTGGTGAGCTGAATACCCGGCGAGCAAAGCATCCGAGGCGTAAACGAGGCAAGCGGGCCGGTCTGCATGCTAGGCTAAAAGCTAGAGCGACGAGGCCACCGCTACCAAGGCTGCTGCTAGCCAACGTCCGCTCTCTTGAAAACAAGATGGACGAACTACGAGCAAGGATTACAGCTCAACGTGAGATCAGGGAATGCTGTGTCCTCACCTTCACAGAAACCTGGCTGACGGAGGATATACCGGACTCGGCGATCCAGTTGGAAACATTTGCTGCTTACCGGGGAGATCGGACTTTAGCGTCTGGTAAACACAGAGGTGGCGGCGTCTGTGTTTACGTAAACAAACGGTGGTGCACAGACGTACAGACGATGGAAAAGCACGGCTAGCAGGACATTGAGCTGCTGATGGTGAAATGCAGACCTTTTTATTTGCCTCGTGAGTTTAGCGCTGTGTATTTAACTGCTGTTTACATCCCACCACGAGCTAACACCGCTAACGCACAGGGCCTCCTGCATGACATCATTGATAAACACGAGACCAAACACCCGGACGCTGTATTGGCGATTTCAACCACTGTAACCTCAGGACTGTCCTCCCCAAATATTACCAGCATGTGAGCTTTCCCACAAGGGAAAATAACATCCTGGACCAAGTCTACAGCAACATGAAAGGTGCTTTGAAGGCTGTTCCAAGACCCCACTTTGGTAAGGCTGACCACATCTCTATATTCCTTTATCCAACATACAGACAACTTCTTAAACAAGCTCCCCCTGTAAGTACAGCAGTTAAAGTGTGGAATGAAGAAACTGATCAAGTACTTCAGGACTGCTTTGGCTGCACAAACTGGGATGTGTTTAAAACTGCAGCGGGGAGGGAAGATTGTACTGTTGATTTGGATGAATATGCTTCTGCTGTTACTGGCTACATTAGCACATGTATAGAGACTGTTACCACCACCAAGTATTACAGAAAATACCCTAACCAAAAACAGTGGATGAACTGTGATGTAAGGGCTAAGCTACTCGTTCGACTGCATTTGTCATGGGCACCGCTGAGGACTACAAAAAGGCCAGATATGACCTGAGGAGGTCCATACGAGAGGCCAAAAGACAGTACAGACAGAAGCTGGAGGGCTACTATTCCACCTCAGACCCTCGGCGCATGTGGGCGGGGCTCCAGCACATCACTGACTATCGACAGCGGAGTAGCGTAGCCACGTCCAGCCATACCACACTTCCAGATGAGCTGAACGAGTTCTATGCCCGCTTTGACACCCAAACTCCTGATGAGCAGAGAGGGTGGCTGAACCTGGGGAGCACACAGGACTCACCTCTCATGGTGACATCAGCTGATGTGCGCAGGGTTCTAAACAAAACAAACCCACGAAAAGCAGCAGGGCCTGACAACATCTCAGGACGTGCACTTCGGGTTTGCTCATCAGAGCTAGCTGATGTGCTTGCTGACATATTTAACCTGTCACTTGCACAAGCATCTGTACCGACCTGCTTTAAGTCCTGGACCCTAACCCTAACCCTAACCCTAACCCTGGACCTACATTTGCTGCCCATGGCAGGTAGTAAATACAAGCCTTGCAAGGTTGGGATATTTGATGTGGCATGATGGCTGAGGAATGTTCAAAAAACTGCTCTAAAAACATCACTTTTGTTTCTACTTTTTTAAATTCCATTTTTGAGTCACCTTTTTAATACAAATTCAGTTCTAATAAAAAATACCACACATAAATATCTGTATGATTTTAATGTTCTTATCCATTCAGTTATCGTTGAGATGACAAATGACATTTAACGCTAGTTTTAGCCAGGAAGTTGACCAGGCCCCTTGTTAAGTGTTACTCCGTTCACCGCAGACAGGTGGGGTACACCCTGGACTGGTCGCCAGCCAATGTGTGGGTTTTCTCTGAGTACTCCGGTTTCCTCCCACATTCCAAAAATAACCCTTTGGTGATTTCACTCTTCGAAAAATCTTAGAATTCGTTGAGTTTTTACTAGCTAAGATAAAAAAACCAATACATGCGGTTTTGTTTAACACGCAGAATATATTGGCACATGTGTTAGTCTGTGTTAGTCTGTAGTCTGTGTCCCCCCTCGACCCTGCCCCCACCTGAATTGCACTGCATTTGCTGGCAAAGTGGCATAGAAATGCTGGCATAGAAAAAAATATCTACAACCATTCTTTGGACTCAGCTTACCTGGAAGTGATGTTTTTTGCCTTTTTATCCAATCAGCGTCTTCCTTTCTCGCTTATGTGACTTGCGACCTTATTTTTCGTAATATTTTGACTTTATTCTCATAAAATTACAGCTGTTTTTTTTTTCCATGTTTGAGGTGTGTTTTTATTTTCCAACTATTCAACACTTCCATTTTTTGTTTTTTTTAATCAGATTTCCACACTGACTACCAACATACTTGAGGTAGCTGAGTAACAGTCATGCGTTTTTTTTTTCATATGTATATTTTGATTTTATATTTACTTTTCAAATAAAATTGTTGGTGTTTTGTTTTTTACATTTTCTATATTTTTTTCCAGATTGCCCTAACTATACATTTAAATACATTTAAAAATATATATTTTTTTAATGTAATATTATACACATTATGTCAATCACATTATTTTTTTCATTTTTTTGCTTGTTTGTTTAATCTATTTTTGAAATAGATTGTCCCCACCTAGATGCTTATGGCAGACGAGTGGTTATGCATTTGAATAAATGATATTATTTTATTAAATAAAAAAGAGTTATATTTTCTGACATGCCTTTAGTTATTAAAAAGTAGGTTAAACATTCAAAGTCAACATTCAGTTATTGTAACTGGCTACAATGCAATACAAGCTAGCTGCATCAAAGGTTGTGCCCTTCCAAAGATAACACATTTGATGATATTCATGATATATTATATAGTGTTGAATAATGTAGAACTTCTAGTATTTCACTCGTATTCATACCAGTGCTCCTAGCCACCGTACAGTTGGCTTTACAAGAGAAGACCAACTTAACAGCCACAGGTAAAAAAGAACAATGTAAAACTGTACTTTTCACCTGACAGAATGAACTAGTGCGTTTCAAACGTCCCGTCACATAAGAAAACATGCATTTTCCACAATAAAACACAGGATGGTAATTATTCGTCTTTTGGTGTAAATGCATATAAATGAGGAATGAAAGTGATGAACGAACATTTAAGGTTACTTTAACGGATTGGTGGCTATCTTTACTTTGACAGGTCATTTTGGCGCTAACTTGTACATTTGTGTGACAACTCAAAGCACTCGCTAAACTTCTTGACCTAAGACAAACTTAGCATTTAACTGTCATCTGTAAGTATGAATAATATCAGGTTTTATTCTTGACATTTTATTTTAAAAACACAGGAATTCATGAAAAACGTGATTAAGATAGCTAGAAATGTGAGAAATAACAACATAATCAATCTTTAAAGAAGTCAAATTTGAGAGTGCACACAACAATACACAGTGGAAAAATGGTGTTGGGTCAGGTAAGCTAGTTCATTTACAAAAGCGTATTTTTTTTAATTTGTTTTCATTGTTTTTTACTTTTAAAACAATTTTTTTTAATTTTACATTTTTTAAATATAAATATATTTATAATATATATTGAAATCTATTTTCTAATTTGCATATATTTGAAAAAATATCTTTTTTGACTTTTTAAAAGGGTTTCAAATGGAGTGGGGGAAAGACAAAGTAAGAGCCAAAAACGTACCGCTTCCACACGAAGACAGACATCATCTGATAAATTATTGGGAGAAATGGGCATTATGGTGGATTTGTACGAGGCTTCAGATCGTACGCATGAATGTGTGTGCACGCGTGTGTGTGTGCGTGTGTGCGCATGTGTGTGCGCATGCGTTAAAAAGCTTCCTTTTTGATGGACAGTCGTGTGGGACAAATCCCCATCTCACATCATCCAGTCATTTTTCCACGTTTCTCAAAGCATTCTAACATCAGCATCAGGCTACCGATTTTCCAAATCGGAATATTCCAACTTTTCCAAAACAACATCAGCAAACTCATCTGTCCTCTCTGCACGCAGCAAGGTCATGGCGTTGATTCCACATATTCTGTGGAATGCGTATTACAGAACATCTTTTTAAACATTTGACAGCTGAACATTAAAGTGAGAAAAGGGAGAACTTCTCAACGCTGAATTGAGAAAGAGTTGAATCTATTTTACTGCCAAATGCTCTGCTTTAACCCTTGCCCTTCATTACTAATGGGTGATTTGCTAATGAGCAAATGTTAATTGGTCCAACAGGGGTTGATCAGCGCCAATGGCAGACACAAACAACATGCACACATGGCCGACATGCGCCTGAGTCACAAGCACTGACACTGGTTACTTGTCAGTCTTATCCAGTCCCTATGCTCTGTGGTTAAAGATGTTCATAGGCTGGGAATGAGACAGGAAACCTTTTTTGACTGTATTGCTGTGACCCTTCTGAAGTTTAAGTATAGACCAGCTTTAATGGCTTCCTTTAAGGGCTCGGTGCAGGAGAGATCAATCCCTCCCCATGCCTTAATAATAAGTGCCACCTTACTGTATGTTGAAATAAGTAGAAATACCGCTACATCATGATTGTTGTTATTTTTCTTACCGATTTCTTTCGGCTTGCTACTTAAAACCGCGGTGTTGCTAACGTTAGCTTTGCCTGGTTTAGCGGTATCCATTGGAGTAAGAGGGCCAGTCCCTTCGCTGTGTGTGAAACATAAACCACACAATGAAACATCTCTGATATATTATTAAACATTCTATATTGTGACATTATATTAAAAAATCATATGTCTTATTTTTCAACTGCACGCACAGGCTGCTGATTTCAAATGGAGAGGGTTTTAGAAGGCTAAGATATCTCCTGGCAGGTTTGGTTTCTGTTTAGTGAATTTATTTGTAACATGTGGGTGGTACTACCTTACTGAGACTGCATAGTCTGGACAGCACGTCCATGCTCGCAAATGCAGTGCAATTCAGGTGGGGGGGGGGGGGGGCAACACAGAAATGATCCAAAACCACAAACATACAAATACCAGTAATGCGAAAAGAGTGCTGACAAAATAACTGTAAAAAACAATTATATCCTAAAAAAAAGTACTGCATTATTGCTAGACAGACAATTTGAGAACTTTCTACTGAGGCATGTGGACGAGTATGAATCCATAACATGCATATTTTTGGAATGTGTGAGGAAGTTCACTCTGGAGGTTGGTTTCAGCACCTTGGCGCATGTGTTCCATTGAACAATGGCATGAAAGAGGTTAAAAAATCCGTTGAGAGAGGGTGACCTGCCCCACCTGAATTGCACTGCATTAATGAAATGCTGTCATTGTCATTTCTCTCTGTCATCTCTCCCCGATTGTGGAGAGATCGCCCATCAGGCATACTGCAGTAAAGAGGAAGTAGGAATGAAGAACCCAAGTGCCAAGGATAGGTCCTCACACACTCCAAAATGTACAGACATTTTAAAGTGGATAAAGAATTGCTTATTGAAAACATATTTTGTCTCACTCCCATTTCTTCTTTTTGCATTTTGAAGCTCAACTTAGAACCTCCTTAAGATCCAACAGTGCAAAATGGAAATTCTTCAACTTTTCAACTGCTCTTAAAATGACTCCAAAATGCTTTTTGTCTCATCCCCCTTGTTGTTTTTGCATATTGTAGCTCTACTTAATTGCACTGCATTTGCTGACAAAGTGACAATTGGACCAAAAACCAAATCCAAATGCCTTATCGTACCCAAACCATGATGAAGGTGATCCTTTACCATCGGCTTCTGGACGGGTTTGAATAAACCTTCCCACAGGCCACCATGATCGGAGGAGTTGAGGATCCATTATTAAGACAACTTGTATATTTTGTATATATTACTATATTTTGTATATTTTGATTGTGCTATGTGAGTGTGTGTCGGTCCTGAATGCCCCTATGAGAAGTTATTAGACTCACAATGTACTCAGCTATTGGAATGAATCTAAAAGTGTAATAGTATTAGCTTATTTAATCCTACCCCTCATCCAGTTCATTTATGCGCTTCACCAACGGTCATGCCCTTCTCTTTAGCATCCTGGAATAGACTTTCGGCAAACATCAATGAGAGCGGACTGCTGGTATTTTTACTGTATGGGTGGAAAGTTTGTCCTAAGAGCATATTGTCTGCACAAGACACAGCAGCAACCAAAAATCACAGTAAAAAAGTTTCCCCAGCATGTTGGGAGGGACAGAAGAGGAAGAGGAAGGTTCTTACATCCCCGCTGGGATGTCTCGTAGAAGACAGGAAGCACATGTAGGAGAAAGGTACAAGACTGCACTCTTGGAGGTGCAGAAGACTTCATTTGTGGTGCATACACAAAAGCCTCACTGTGCAAGCAGATGCAATCACGCCTGCCTGACTTTTTATCTCATCCTCCAGGGGAACAGCAGCTCTCCACTGTCTTTGCATCCGCTTTGGCTGCTAATTAGCCTAGCTGGCCTGCTTACAAGTAAAGCACTTCCCTTGTTAAACTTCTCTACTTATACACAGGACCCCAGCTTGGTGTGTGTGTGTGTGTGAGAAAAGGGGGCGGGTGGCCGGAGCAGAAAGACTTCTTTGCCGCCAGTCCCTCAAGATTGCCCAACTTTCAGCACATCAGCACTCTTTAAAAACAGCACTTTTAGGAATTCAGTTTAGCATTTCCAAACAAAACCTCAGGTGAGGAGGATTTTTTTTCTTGTTTAGACAAGAGACAAATGTGAGAAAATGTTAATGCCTGTCTGAGAAAACTGTAAAAAGTTGAAAAGTGGCGCTTTTTCAAGATTTAAGATTCAAGAGATTCAAGATTCAAGAGAGTTTTATTGTCATGTGCATAGTAAAACAGCAGTTATACCATGCAATGAAAATCTTATTCTGTTCATTCTCCCAAGAAAAGAAAGAAAACACAAGAAAGAATAAGAACATAAGAAACATAAACACATAAACATATATACCAATAAATTAAGCAACAACAACAGAAGAGACATTAATACAGATAAATAATACAAATAAATAAATAAATAAAGTGCTATGAGTGTGTGCGTGTGTTGCTTCATTGAGAAGCCTGATGGCCTGTGGGTAAAAGCTGTTTGCCAGCCTTGTGGTCCTGGACTTCAAACTCCTGTAGCGTCTGCCTGACGGTAGGAGTGTGAATAATGAGTGTTGTGGATGTGTGCTGTCCTTGATGAGGTTGTGTGTTCTTCGTAGGACTCTAGTTTTATAAATGTCTTGCAGTGAGGGGAGGGCTGCCCCAACAATGTTCTGTGAGGTCTTGATCACCCGCTGGAGTGCCTTCCTATCACGTGTTGTACAGTTACCGTACCAAACAGTGATGGAGGCGGTAAGGACACTTTCCATAGTGCATCCGTAGAAGCAACTCAGGATTGTGGTGGACATGCCAAATTTCCTCAGTCTTCTCAGGAAGTACAGTCTCCTTTGGGACTTCTTCATCATTGGTTGGGTGTTGTGAGACCAGGTGAGGTCCTCGCTGATGTGTGTGCCAAGGAACTTGAAGGTTTTCACCCTCTCCACCTCAGTCTCATCAATAAACAGGGGTCTATGCGGCTCCTTTTCCCTTGTTCTTGGGTCAATGATCATCTCTTTAGTCTTCTCTGTATTGAGAAGGAGATTGTTATCACGACACCAAGCTATGAGGTCCGCCACCTCTCTTCTGTATGATGTTTCAACACCACCAGTGATCAGTCCGATGACTGTAGTGTCATCCGCAAATTTAACGATGCTGGTGTTGTTCTGGGAGGCCACACAATCGTAGGTGAAGAGCGTGTAGAGGAGTGGACTCAGCACACACCCCTGTGGGGTCCCAGTGCTCACAATTCTTGAGCTGGATGTGCGGTTGTGGACTCTGACTGACTGGGGCCTGCCTGTGAGAAAGTTAAACACCCAGTTACAGAGGGAGGGAGACAGGCCAAGTGTGAGGAGCTTATTAGTGAGTTTGTGGGGGCTGACTGTATTAAAAGCAGAGCTATAGTCTATAAATAGCATTCTGACGTATGTGTCCTGGCCCTGTAGGTGAGAAAGGGCTGTGTGGATGGCAGTGTTGACTGCATCATCCGTGGACCGGTTCTGGCGATATGCAAACTGTAGAGGGTCCACAGTTGCCGCCGGGATGCTCTTTTTGATGTGGGTCATGACTAGTCTTTCAAAGCACTTCATGACAATAGGAGTGAGTGCTATAGGGCGATAGTCATTCAAGCAGGTCACGTTGCTCTTCTTGGGTATGGGCACTATGGTGGTGGACTTAAAGCAGGTCGGTACAGATGCTTGTGCAAGCGACAGGTTAAATATGTCAGCAAGCACATCAGCTAGCTCTGATGAGCAAACCCGAAGTGCACGTCCTGAGATGTTGTCTGGCCCTGCTGCTTTTCGTGGGTTTGTTTTGTTTAGAACCCTGCGCACATCAGCTGATGTCACCATGAGAGGTGAGTCCTGTGTGCTCCCCAGGTTCAGCCACCCTCTCTGCTCATCAGGAGTTTGGGTGTCAAAGCGGGCATAGAACTCGTTCAGCTCATCTGGAAGTGTGGTTTGGCTGGACGTGGCTACGCTACTCTGCTGTCGATAGTCTGTGATGTGCTGGAGCCCCGCCCACATGCGCCGAGGGTCTGAGGTGGAATAGTAGCCCTCCAGCTTCTGTCTGTACTGTCTTTTGGCCTCCCGTATGGACCTCCTCAGGTCATATCTGGCCTTTTTGTAGTCATCAGCGGTGCCCATGACAAATGCAGTCGAACGAGCACGTAGCTTAGCCCTTACATCACAGTTCATCCACTGTTTTTGGTTAGGGTATTTTCTGTAATACTTGGTGGTGGTAACAGTCTCTATGCATGTGCTAATGTAGCCAGTAACAGCAGAAGCATATTCATCCAAATCAACAGTACAATCTTCCCTCCCCGCTGCAGTTTTAAACACATCCCAGTTTGTGCAGCCAAAGCAGTCCTGAAGTACTTGATCAGTTTCTTCATTCCACACTTTAACTGCTGTACTTACAGGGGGAGCTGTTTTAAGAAGTTGTCTGTATGTTGGATAAAGGAATATAGAGATGTGGTCAGCCTTTCCAAAGTGGGGTCTTGGAACAGCCTTCAAAGCACCTTTCATGTTGCTGTAGACTTGGTCCAGGATGTTATTTTCCCTTGTGGGAAAGCTCACATGCTGGTAATATTTGGGGAGGACAGTCCTGAGGTTACAGTGGTTGAAATCGCCAATACAGCGTCCGGGTGTTTGGTCTCGTGTTTATCAATGATGTCATGCAGGAGGCCCTGTGCGTTAGCGGTGTTAGCTCGTGGTGGGATGTAAACAGCAGTTAAATACACAGCGCTAAACTCACGAGGCAAATAAAAAGGTCTGCATTTCACCATCAGCAGCTCAATGTCCTGCGAGCAGTGCTTTTCCATCGTCTGTACGTCTGTGCACCACCGTTTGCTTCCGTAAACACAGACGCCGCCACCTCTGTGTTTACCAGACGCTAAAGTCCGATCTCCCCGGTAAGCAGCAAATGTTTCCAACTGGATCGCCGAGTCCGGTATATCCTCCGTCAGCCAGGTTTCTGTGAAGGTGAGGACACAGCATTCCCTGATCTCACGTTGAGCTGTAATCCTTGCTCGTAGTTCGTCCATCTTGTTTTCAAGAGAGCGGACGTTGGCTAGCAGCAGCCTTGGTAGCGGTGGCCTAGTCGCTCTAGCTTTTAGCCTAGCATGCAGACCGGCCCGCTTGCCTCGTTTACGCCTCGGATGCTTTGCTCGCCGGGTATTCATCTCACCAGGCCCGCAAGCTGCTGCGTTCTCCCGGTGCAGAAGAAAGGCAAAGTCTGAGAGGCTAAATGAAAGTTCATGGTGAACCCTGCCGATGTTCAAAAGTGTCTCTCTGTTGTAATGTACTGCGCGAGTGTGTTGAATGTTCAAAATGAACAATAAAATAGCAAAAAATAGAAAAACACGTAGAGTGTCACAGAGACGCCTGCCACGGAGGGCGCCATCTTTGATCTTCTATGTCCTCAGGGACTAAATTAACCTTTTTTGTTTTGTTTACTTAGACGATATCCTTATTTTTAAAACTGACTATGGTGGTCTAAATGGGGGAGGAAAGCTTCATTACTTCGTCGGCGCTGTTCCTTCAGTCTCTGCAAAGTTTTATCCAGGGAAGCAAACATTTAAAAATGGGGGTTAAGCCATCAGTTTCATGAGTTGAGGCAAAAGAAAGACTGATCACAAATCAAAAGTTTGAAGCATTCCTTTGCCGTGTATCTTCCCAACTGCAGCACTACTTCATTTGAACGCTGTTTCCATGAAAGACCTTGACTGTGTCTCAAATGGAATACTTCTGTCACTATACTTCAATAGGTATACAGGTACTGTGTGTCACGTTCTACGGTGACATATTTGTTTTTCATTAAGTTCATTTCTCGATCCAGTTATTGCTGCTCTTTCTGTGTTATTCAGATGCTGGTCCTCCTGAGATGGGCGGAGCTGTATCCCATTATCTCAGCTACTTAATCCCTGTGGCTGCGTCTGGAAGACGTGGGATATTCCGTGTGTTGGATTGTTTCTGATACACCCTGTGTCTTCTTAGACAGTATTGTGTACCTTTTGGACTTTTCGCCTGCTCATCTGGCAACCCGCCTGTATCTCAGGTATATTTTGGTTCCTACCTGCCTTACTCCATTTGTCGCGGTGCTCCCAGACTATAGTTTGCACCTTTGTTTTTTGTTCCTTTGGGTTGAGCTACTTTGTGTTTGAATAAAGCCTTTTTTCTTACCTGGAGTTGTCTCGCTGCTGCATCTTGGGATCCTACACCAGACTCCTCACACCAGCCGTGACAGAATAATCCCAACAGAGTCATGGATCCCGCAGAACATGAGCAACTGCAGTTTGCCCTCAAAGCCCAGGGTCAGATGCTAGGTCGCCACGACCAGACCCTGGAGGACTCATCTACCCTCGTCTGGGAAATGCATGCCCACATGGCAAGCTCCTCTGTCACCGCAGTGCCATAGGCGTCTTCACCGCTGGCTTCTGGTCCTCTGACACTCACACCACCCACCTCGTTGCCACATGAGCCCAATTTCCCTCATCCCTCAAGGTATGAGGGGGACTTTGGTGGGTGCAGACTTTTCCTTCACCATTGCTTGCTGATCTTCAACCAGCAACCTCAGACCTATGCCTCCGACTTAACCAAGGTGGCGTATATCATAGGCTTGCTCACGGGTCGCGCTGCCAAATGGGTAATGGTTGTGTGCGAAAGCAAGCCGGAGCTCCGCTCCAGTTTGCAAGCATTCATGGAGGAGATGAGGAGCGTTTTTGACCATCCAGTGCGGGAACGAGAGGCAGGATTCCGGCTTTTGGCTCTCCGCCAGGGCTCGAACTCAGTAGCGGAGCATTCTATCACGTTCCGCATCCTGGTAGTGGAGAGTGGTTGGAACGAAAAAAACCCTCCGCTGTGTGTTTTTGGCCAGTCTCAGCTCCCGCATACAGGACAAGCTGGCTGCCCGCGACGAGACAAGGACGCTCGAGGAACTCATCGCTCTCTCTATCCGGCTGGATAAACGCCTGCAGGAGCGTGTCCGATAGTGAGGCGGGGCCCCTCCCCACACGGCTGACCAGTCATCGTCTCGTCACCTGGACTCTCCTCCTCACCTGCCGCCTCATCCTTTATGGTCCACATCCCCGTCAGAGACCGCCGAAGATGAGTCGCCGATGCAGCTGGGAACCAGCCGGTCGTCGGCCACGGAAAGGAGGCGCCGCGTTCTACTGCGGCTGTGTCTCTACTGTGGAGCAGCGGACCACGCTATCACCCGCTGTCCTAATCGTCTTCGGCGATCGGCGGCTGCCACGAGTGCTCCAGCAGAGAGAGGATCTCCACCTCCTCCTCCCCCCTCCAGTTCCTCTGTGGGCCGTCTCGAAGTGGAAGGTACACTGTCTTGGCAGGGGAAGGAGGAGCACACTATTAGCGCTTTTATTGACTCTGGCGCTGATGAGAATTTCATTGACTTTGGTCCTGTTAAACAGCTGGACATTCCTACTATGCCTGTTGATACTTGCAAACATGTGGCCTACTCCTACATCTAGAAAGCTTTTACAGAGGTTCCTGGGATTTGCCAACTTTTACCGGCGCTTTATCCGAGATTTCAGTAAAGTAGCCGAACCTCTGAACACTGCACCTGTTTTGATCCACCCTGATCCTTCTCTCTCTTTTACCGTTGAGGTTGATGCGTTTGACACGGGGGTCGGGGCCGTGCTCTCCCAGCGCTCCAGTCACGACCAGAGGCTGCACCCCTGCGCTTTTTTCTCCAAGCGTCTCTCGCCTGCTGAGAGGAACTATGATGTTGGCAACCGGGAGCTATTGGCGGTAGTCCTCGCCCTGCAGGAGTGGAGGCACTGTTCCTCACCAGGTTCGATTTTACGTTGACCTACCGGCCTGGGTCACGCAACGGCAAGCCGGATGCCTTGTCCAGGATGTTCGCCCCCCTGGTTGAGGAGCGTCCTCCTGAGACCATCCTTCCTCATTCCCGCATCCTGGGGGGTCTTCAATGGCAAGGGAGAAGAAAGTGGCAGAAGCTGTTCGGGACATACCCTCTCCGGCAGGTTGCCCGCCTGGCTGGCTCTTCGTTCCCCGTACCCTCCGTTCAGAGGTCCTGACCTGGGCGTATTGTTCCAGGATTGCCTGTCATCCGGGAGCCAGACGCACGGCCTTCCTCCTTGCCCAGCGCTTTTGGTGGCCTTCCCTCCACACCGACACCAAAAGATTCGTGGCAGCCTGCTCCATCTGTGCCAGGAACAAGTCATCTAACCAACCACCAGCCGGATTGCTCCAGCCTCTTCACATCCCTTCCCGTCCCTGGTCACACATTGCTATGGATTTTGTGACTGGTCTACCTGCTTCTAGGGGGCTCACTACCGTTCTTACCATTGTGGACAGATTTTCAAAACTTACCCATTTTGTCCCTCTACGCAGACTCCCCTCTTCGCTGGAGACAGCCAAACTCCTGGTCCAGCACGTTGTGTACCTCCATGGAATACCCGTCGACGTGGTATCGGACAGGGGTCCCCAGTTTGCCTCAGCCAATTGGAGGGCCTTCTGCAAGTCGTTGGGAGCCTCTGTCAGCCTTTCATCGGGCTACCACCCTCAAACTAATGGCCAGACGGAGCAGGCTAACCAGGACCTGGAATCCGCCCTTCGGTGCATGTGCCATCAGCACCCCACATCCTGGGCTTGTGACCTTCCATGGTTGGAGTACGCCCATAACACCCTAGTGTGCTCCTCCACTGGTCTCTCACCGTTTCATGTAGTCCACGGTTTGCAGCCCCCACTATTCCCATCCCAGGTGGCAAAATCTTCGGTGTCAGCTGTGGCCCGCTTTCTTTGTCGGGTCCACCGGGTCTGGCGTGACACACGGGCGGCTCTTTCTCGCACCGCAAAACATAATCAGAAGATGGCTGATTGTCATCGCAAGCCGGCACCGGATTATCAACCCGGGCAGAGGGTGTGGTTATCTTCCCGGGACCTGCCCCTAGGTGTGGAGTCCAAAAAACTCCCAGATTTATCGGACCGTACGAAGTGGATCAGAAGGTGGGTCCAGAGTCCGTCAGACTCAAGATTCCTCCCTCCCTCAAGACGCACCCGGTATTCCATGTGTCCCGCCTGAAGCCAGTCGCCGAGAGTGACCTGAGTCCGCCACCAGTGCCTCCTCCCCCTCCTCGTTTAATCGATGGTCACCCCGCCTTTACTGCCAAATCCATCTTGGACGCAAGGAAACGGGGCAGGGGTGTTCAGTACCTCATCGATTGGGAGGGTTACGGCCCTGAGGATCGTTCCTGGGTTCCCCGGTCGCTCATCCTCGACCCCACCCTTCTGTCGGAATTTTATCATAAATTTCCAGACAAGCCTGGTAGACCGCCAGGCGGCGTTCCTTGAGGGGAGGGGGGGATAATATCACGTTCTACGGTGACATATCATTTGTTTTTCATTAAGTTCATTTGTCGATCCAGTTACTGCTGCTCTTTGTGTTATTCAGATGCTGGTCTTCCTGAGATTGGCGGAGCTGTATCCCATTATCTCAGCTACTTAATTCCTGTGGCTGCATCTGGAAGACTTGCGATTATTCAACGTGTTGGACTCTTTCTGCTACACCCTGTGTCTTCCTAGACAGTATTTTCTACCTTTTGGACTTTTCGCCTGCTCATCTGGCAACCCGCCTGTATCTCAGGTATATTTTGGCTCCTACCTGCCTTACTCCTTTTGTCGTGGTGCTCCCGGACTATAGTTTGCATCGTTGTTTTTTGTTCCTTTGTGTTGAGCTACTTTGTGTTTGAATAAAGCCTTTTTTCCTTACCTGGAGTTGTCTTGCTGCTGCATCTTGGGATCCTACACCAGACTCACAGCAGCCGTGACACTGTGTACACTACAGTATGTACTTAGTTCCTGAGTGCACAAATGTGTGGAACTCACACACTCCACCCTGTGTACCGGCTAGTGAACAATAAAGGGTTAGGATTAAAAATGTCTCTGCATGTGCGATGTGTTCAGCATATGAAGGTTATAGTGTCATGCAGAACTATTTAAACTCCACACGACGTGTGTATGATTGGAATTTAGTATGGCCTGCATTGTAACAGGATGTGGATCAAATTAAATGATATCAAGCGACTACACGAAACCAACATCATGTCAAAGCCATAGACTAAGCAGAGCTGCATTGTTTTTGAATGCACAGATTGTAGCACCTAATGACATCACTTCCCATCCACAAAGGACATCAGAGCAAATTGGATTAATTTATTGATGTTTGTTAGCCGTTCCTGTTCAAGTTCAGGAGCGTAGGTGTACTCTGTCTGCTGCTCCAAAGCTCAAGTCTTTAAGGTCTAGACTTGAGTTTTAATAATAGTATAATAGTTATAATAAATAGTAATAATAGTATATTACAATCTCCTCCCTGAGCTACCACCTTATCGTGGTGGAGGAGTTTGCCTGTCCCGATGATCCGAGGAGCTAAGTTGTCAGGGGTTTCTATGTCCCTGGTAGGGTCACCCACGACAAACAGGTCCTAGGTGAAGGACCAGACAAAGAGTAGCTCAATAGACCTCTATGATGACAAAAAACATTGGACCACGTTTTCCCTTGCCCGAGCGTCTGGTGGCCGGGCCTACGCCCATGGGGCCCGGCCGGGCACAGCCCGAAGAGACAACATGGGTCCCCCCTCCAATGAGCTCACCACTCATGGGGTCGGGTGCAGAGTGAGCTGGGTGACAGCCGAAGGCGGGGACCTTGGCAGTCCAATCCTCAGCTACAGAAACTAGCTCTAGGGACATGGAATGTCACCTCTCTGGTAGGGAAAGAGCCTGAGCTGGTGCATGAGGTTGAGAAGTTCCGGCTAGATATAGTCGGACTCACCTCAACGCACAGCAAGGGCTCTGGAACCAGTCCTCTTGAGAGGGTTGGACCTTGTTCCACTCTGGCGTTGCCAGCAGTGAGAGGCAAAGGGCAGGGGTGGCAATTCTTGTTGCGCCCCGGCTTGTGGCCGGCATGTTGGAGTTTAACCCGGTGAACGAGAGGGTAGTTTCCCTCCGCCTTCGAGTGGGGGGACGGTTCCTGACTGTTGTTTGTGCTTATGCGCCAAACAGCAGTTCAGAATACCCACCTTTTTTGGAATCTCTAGAGGAAGTACTGGAGGGTGCTCCCTCGGGCGATTCCCTTGTTCTGCTGGGGGACTTCAATGCTCACGTTGGCAGCGACAGTGAGACCTGGAGAGGCGTGATTGGGAGGAACGGCCCCCCTGATCTGAACCCGAGCGGTGCTTTGTTATTGGACTTCTGTGCTCGTCACAGATTGTCGATAACAAACACAATGTTCAAGCATAAGGGTGTCCACATGTGCACTTGGCACCAGGACAACCTAGGCCGCACTTCCATGATTGACTTTGTGGTCGTATCATCGGACTTGCGGCCATATGTTTTGGACACTCGGGTGAAGAGAGGGGCGGAGCTGTCAACTGATCACCTGGTGGTAAGTTGGCTCCGATGGTGGGGGAGGATGCCGGTCAGACCTGGCAGGCCCAAACGTATTGTGAGGGTCTGCTGGGAACGACTGGCAGAGTCCCCTGTCAGAAGGAGTTTCAACTCCCACCCCCGGGAGAGCTTCGACCATGTTCCGAGGGAGGTGCCGGACATTGAGTCTGAATGGGCCATGTTCCGTGCCTCTATTGTCGAGACAGCTGATCGGAGCTGTGGCCGTAAGGTGGTTGGTGCCTGTCGTGGCGGTAATCCCAGAACCCGTTGGTGGACACCAGTGGTGAGGGATGCCGTCAAGATGAAGAAGGAGTCCTATCGGGCCTTTTTGGCTCATGGGACTCCGGAAGCAGCTGACAGGTATCAGCAGGCCAAGCAGTCTGCGGCTCTGGCAGTCGCTGAGGCAAAAACTCGAACATGGGAGGAGTTTGGAGAAGTCATGGAGAACGACTTCCGGATGGCTTCGAAGAGATTCTGGACCACCATACGGCGTCTCAGGAGGGGGAAGCAGTGCACAGTCAACACCGTGTATGGTGGGGATGGTGTGCTGCTGACCTCAACTCGGGATGTTGTGGATCGGTGGAAAGAATACTTCGAAGACCTCCTCAATCCCACCGACACGTCTTCCTATGAGGAAGCAGAGCCTGTTGACTCCACAGTGGGCTCTCCTATCTCTGGGGCTGAGGTTGCTGAGGTTGTCAAAAAGCTCCTCGGTGGCAGGGCCCCGGGGGTGGATGAGATCCGCCCGGAGTTCCTTAAGGCCATGGATGCTGTAGGCATGTCTTGGTTGGCACGACTCTGCAGCATCGCGTGGACATCGGGGGCAGTGCCTCTGGATTGGCAGACCGGGGTGGTGGTTCCCCTTTTTAAGAAGGGGGACCGAAGGGTGTGTTCTAACTATCGTGGAATCACACTCCTCAGCCACCCTGGTAAGGTCTATTCAGGGGTTCTGCAGAGGAGGATCCGCCGGATAGTTGAATCTCGGATTCAGGAGGAGCAATGTGGTTTTCGTCCTGGTCGTGGAACTGTGGACCAGCTCTACACTCTCAGCAGGGTCCTTGAGGGTGCATGGGAGTTTGCCCAACCAGTCACATGTGTTTTGTGGACTTGGAGAAGGCATTCGACCGTGTTCCTCGAGGAGTTTTGTGGGGAGTACTCCGGGAGTATGGGGTATCGGACCAGCTAATTCAAGCTGTTTGTTCCCTGTATGACCGGTGTCAGAGTTTGGTTTGCATTGCCGGCAGTAAGTCGGACCCGTTTCCAGTGAAGGTTGGACTCCGCCAGGGCTGCCCTTTGTCACCAATTCTGTTCATTATTTTTATGGACAGAATTTCTAGGCGCAGCCAGGGCGTTGAGGGGTTCCGGTTTGGTGGCTGCAGGATAGAGTCTCTGCTTTTTGCAGATGATGTGGTCCTGCTGGCTTCATCAAGCCGTGAACTTCAACTTTCACTGGATCGGTTCGCAGCCGAGTGCGAAGCGGCCGGGATGAGAATCAGCACCTCCAAGTCCGAGTCCATGGTTCTCGCCCGGAAAAGGGTGGAATGCCATCTCCAGGTCGGGGATGAGATCCTGCACCAAGTGGAGGAGTTTAGGTACCTTGGGGTCTTATTCACGAGTGAGGGAAGAATGGAACGCGAGATCGATAAGCGAATTGGTGCGGTTTGCAGTGATGCAGACTCTACATCGGCCTGTTGTGGTGAAGAGAGAGCTAAGCCAAAAGGCAAAGCTCTCAATTTACTGGTCGATCTACGTTCCTACCCTCATCTATGGTCATGAGCTTTGGGTAATGACCGAAAGGACAAGATCGCGAGTACAAGCGGCCGAAATGAGTTTTCTCCGTAGGGTGGCTGGGCTCTCCCTTAGAGATAGGGTGAGAAGCACTGTCATCCGGGAGAGACTCGGAGTAGAACCGCTGCTCCTCCGCATTGAGAGGAGCCAGATGAGGTGGCTTGGGCATCTGGTCAGGATGCCGTCCGGACGCCTCCCGGGGGAGGTGTTCAGGGCAAGTCCGACCGGTAAAAGGCCTCGGGGAAGACCCAGGACACGTTGGAGAGACTATGTTTCCCAACTGGCCTGGGAACGCCTCGGGATCCGCCGGGAGGAGCTGGACGAAGTGGCCGGGGAGAGGAAAATCTGGGCCTCCCTGCTTAGGCTGTTGCCCCCGCGACCCGATCTCGGATAAGCGGTAGAAGATGGATGGATGGATGGTATATTACCATATATGCATTATTTTCTTTAATATGCCGTCTTTCACTAATGTTGGCGTTTGTGACATGTATTTTCTCACCGGTAAATCATACTGTCTCTTACTATTATCTTATTTTACCTCTCCAAAAGTGGAGCCGAGTTCCACAAATGGCCCCTGCACCTGACTTTGACACCCATGCATGTTTTGCCAGCAAGATGAGGTGCTGCCAGGCGAAGGAGGAGCGCCAATCTGAAAGTGAGCATAGACATTCAGTGCTACTGTATTTCTTAACTGAATAAGCAAGGTAATAGGACACAGCAGGGCAACACTACTACAACATTACTACTATCAGGAGAAAAGAGAGGAGGGAGATGCCTGCTAGCCTTCGGCAAATCTGAATGTGGGCAAATTAAAATAAGCGTTACTTCTTTAGAAGAGAACACTCACAACGAACTTCTAACCCTGTTTTCTGCATCCTCCTCTCTCACACCAACTACCATCACACATCATAATAAGTCTTTGGAGGGTGCTGTGAATGCTGCTTGTCAAAAGGCGGGATGTTTACTCACATGGATAAAGAATCTCCCTAATCCAGCGGGTGGCAGGGTGGTGCTGCTGCTTTTCCAGATCAACACAGTTAGTCTTCGACGAGACGTGGTCAAGCAAGTGAATCGGACCGTGGGATACATCCGGCACTGCAGAATTAGAACCAACCGCAGCCCAGTGAGGCGATGGGCTTGGAGGCTGAAGAGGAGGAGGAGGCCGGTGAGGAGGCTCTCTCCCCCTTGGAGCAGGACAGTCTCATGCCACACGGTGTAATAAACACATGGACCGCACAAAAGTGAAAGCCGATGGACCGTACCGAAACAAGGGTGTAAGACCTTGGTATTTTTTTTGCTGTCCCTGTCATTTTTTTTTTTAATCAGAAATATTTTTATTGAATTTTGACAAAGTAAAAAACAAATGTCAAAGATGGCGCCCTCCGTGGCAGACGTCTCTGTGACACTCTCCCGTGTTTTTCTATTTTTTGCTATTTTATTGTTCATTTTGGACATTCAACACACTCACGCAGTACATTACAACAGAGAGACACTTTTGAACATCGGCAGGGTTCACCATGAACTTTCATTTAGCCTCTCAGACTTTGCCTTTCTTCTGCGCCGGGAGAACGCAGCAGCCTGCGGACCTGGTGAGCTGAATACCCGGCGAGCAAAGCATCCGAGGCGTAAACGAGGCAAGCGAGCCGGCCTGCATGCTAGGCTAAAAGCTAGAGCGACGAGGCCACCGCTACCAAGCCTGCTGCTAGCCAACGTCCGCTCTCTTGAAAACAAGATGGACGAACTACGAGCAAGGATTACAGCTCAACGTGAGATCAGGGAATGCTGTGTCCTCACCTTCACAGAAACCTGGCTGACGGAGGATATACCGGACTCGGCGATCCAGTTGGAATCATTTGCTGCTTACCGGGGAGATCGGACTTTAGCGTCTGGTAAACACAGAGGTGGCGGCGTCTGTGTTTACGTAAACAAACAGTGGTGCACAGACGTACAGACGATGGAAAAGCACTGCTCGCAGGACATTGAGCTGCTGATGGTGAAATGCAGACCTTTTTATTTGCCTCGTGAGTTTAGCGCTGTGTATTTAACTGCTGTTTACATCCCACCACGAGCTAACACTGCTAATGCACTAGGCCTCCTGCATGACATCATTGATAAACACGAGACCAAACACCCAGACGCTGTATTCATTATATCTGGCGATTTCAACCACTGTAACCTCAGGACTGTCCTCCCCAAATATTACCAGCATGTGAGCTTTCCCACAAGGGAAAATAACATCCTGGACCAAGTCTACAGCAACATGAAAGGTGCTTTGAAGGCTGTTCCAAGACCCCACTTTGGAAAGGCTGACCACATCTCTATATTCCTTTATCCAACATACAGACAACTTCTTAAACAAGCTCCCCCTGTAAGTACAGCAGTTAAAGTGTGGAATGAAGAAACTGATCAAGTACTTCAGGACTGCTTTGGCTGCACAAACTGGGATGTGTTTAAAACTGCAGCGGGGAGGGAAGATTGTACTGTTGATTTGGATGAATATGCTTCTGCTGTTACTGGCTACATTAGCACATGCATAGAGACTGTTACCACCACCAAGTATTACAGAAAATACCCTAACCAAAAACAGTGGATGAACTGTGATGTAAGGGCTAAGCTACGTGCTCGTTCGACTGCATTTGTCATGGGCACCGCTGAGGACTACAAAAAGGCCAGATATGACCTGAGGAGGTCCATACGAGAGGCCAAAAGACAGTACAGACAGAAGCTGGAGGGCTACTATTCCACCTCAGACCCTCGGCGCATGTGGGCGGGGCTCCAGCACATCACAGACTATCGACAGCAGAGTAGCGTAGCCACGTCCAGCCAAACCACACTTCCAGATGAGCTGAACGAGTTCTATGCCCGCTTTGACACCCAAACTCCTGATGAGCAGAGAGGGTGGCTGAACCTGGGGAGCACACAGGACTCACCTCTCATGGTGACATCAGCTGATGTGCGCAGGGTTCTAAACAAAACAAACCCACGAAAAGCAGCAGGGCCAGACAACATCTCAGGACGTGCACTTCGGGTTTGCTCATCAGAGCTAGCTGATGTGCTTGCTGACATATTTAACCTGTCGCTTGCACAAGCATCTGTACCGACCTGCTTTAAGTCCACCACCATAGTGCCCGTACCCAAGAAGAGCAACGTGACCTGCTTGAATGACTATCGCCCTATAGCACTCACTCCTATTGTTATGAAGTGCTTTGAAAGAATAGTCATGACCCACATCAAAAAGAGCATCCCGGCGGCAACTGTGGACCCTCTACAGTTTGCATATCGCCAGAACCGGTCCACGGATGATGCAGTCAACACTGCCATCCACACAGCCCTTTCTCACCTACAGGGCCAGGACACATACGTCAGAATGCTATTTATAGACTACAGCTCTGCTTTTAATACAGTCAGCCCCCACAAACTCACAGATAAGCTCCTCACACTTGGCCTGTCTCCCTCCCTCTGTAACTGGGTGTTTAACTTTCTCACAGGCAGGCCCCAGTCAGTCAGAGTCCACAACCGCACATCCAGCTCAAGAATTGTGAGCACTGGGACCCCACAGGGGTGTGTGCTGAGTCCACTCCTCTACACGCTCTTCACCTACGATTGCGTGGCCTCCCAGAACAACACCAGCATCGTTAAATTTGCGGATGACACTACAGTCATCGGACTGATCACTGGTGGTGTTGAAACATCATACAGAAGAGAGGTGGTGGACCTCATAGCTTGGTGTCGTGATAACAATCTCCTTCTCAATACAGATAAGACTAAAGAGATGATCATCGACCCAAGAACAAGGGAAAAGGAGCCGCATAGACCCCTGTTTATTGATGAGACTGAGGTGGAGAGGGTGAAAACCTTCAAGTTCCTTGGCACACACATCAGCGAGGACCTCACCTGGTCTCACAACACCCAACAAATTCTGAAGAAGTCCCAAAGGAGACTGTACTTCCTGAGAAGACTGAGGAAATTTGGCATGTCCACCACAATCCTGAGTTGCTTCTACAGATGCACTATGGAAAGTGTCCTTACCGCCTCCATCACTGTTTGGTACGGTAACTGTACAACACGTGATAGGAAGGCACTCCAGCGGGTCATCAAGACCTCACAGAACATTGTTGGGGCAGCCCTCCCCTCACTGCAAGACATTTATAAAACTAGAGTCCTACGAAGAACACACAACCTCATCAAGGACAGCACACATCCACAACACTCATTATTCACACTCCTACCGTCAGGCAGACGCTACAGGAGTTTGAAGTCCAGGACCACAAGGCTGGCAAACAGCTTTTACCCACAGGCCATCAGGCTTCTCAACGAAGCACTCACGCACGCCGCACGCAACACACGCACACACTCATAGCACTTTTATTTATTTATTTATTTGCATTATTTATTTGTATTAATGTCTCTTCTGTTGTTGTTGCTTAATTTATTGGTATATATGTTTATGTGTTTATGTTTCTTATGTTCTTATTCTTTCTTGTGTTTTCTTTCTTTTCTTGGGAGAATGAACAGAGTAAGATTTTCATTGCATGGTATAACTGCTGTTGTACTATGCACATGACAATAAAACTCTCTTGAATCTTGAATCTTGAATCTTGAAATACACACAATGTTTGCTGGTAGTTTAGACAGAACGAGAGGGAAAGCAAACAAACAAACAAAAAACCCCCAACATGAAAAACACCCCCAAAGTAAGCCACACAGCCCAAAGAGACAGAGGTCCAAGCTTAGGACAATTAAATGTAGAACAACCAAAGCAAATGCATAAGTGAATTAGACAACAGATGACAGCAAATAGGCCAGAGAGGGAAAGCTATTGGGGAGCTCAGGTAAATTTAAAGCTGTGGAAATATACTTAGAAAGGTCCCCATACATTTTGGAATTTTTCTTTGGCGTTACAAATTGAGTAATGAATTTTCTCCAAATTTAGACAAGACATTACATCTCTCAGCCACTGAGCGTGGATGGGCGGAGCAGCATCCTTCCACCTGAACAGAATTGCCCGTCTGGCCAAGAGGGAGGCAAAGGACAAACTTTGTTGTCGTATGGGGTTCAAACGCAAGTCGGGGTCACCTGTGGTGCCAAACAGTGCTCTTAAAGCGTTGGGTTGCAAAGGTAAATTGATAATTCTAGAAAGTGTCTGAAAGACTTCCCTCCAATACTTCTCCAGACTAGGACAAGACCAGAACATGTGAATAAGCGTGCCATCCTCCCTCTTACATTTATCACAACAGGGGTCCACCTCTGGATATACAAGTATATGGGCTAGTTTGGATTTTGACATATGAGTCCTGTGTACAACTTTAAATGGTAGCAAGCTATGGTGGGCACAGATAGATGTTGAATTGATCATTTTAAAGATTGTATGCCACATGTCACCTCTCAAAGACATACTTCTGTGTAGGCTCTCAGTCGTACAGGAGTTGTCCATCGAGGGAAAGGCTTCTTGAGACGTCATCTGTACTTCTGTGAAGAAGGTGTCGGATGTTTCGCTCCTCATCTGAAGAGCTTCGTCAGCGAACTAACAAGTGCTGGTAGCCTAGGCCTTAAATGCAGTAAGAGTGGGCGGAATTGGTGTGCCAACACCCTCCTCCTATTGGTTCCTTACACTAAGCCTGGGCGGAGTAGTGGTCTAATCCTCTCCTGCCATTAGCACCTCCGATAAAAGGGAAGTGTCGCTCCCTGAGTTGGGTATGAACGACTCTGATACTGGCTCGTTAGCATCTATTGTTCTGGCTCGGCCCTGGCTCCACCTCATTTGCAAGACTAAGAGCTGTGGGTTTTGGTCTCAGTAACCTGCTGAACACAGGGTCCAAATGAAACCTCAAACCACCATTCCGATTCAATGATGGGTTCTGTTGTTTGACAAAAATAGCTTCCTTTACTCCTCTTTCAAACCATCTGTTTTCTTTGGCCAAAATCTTTACCTCGCTGTCCTCAAAAGAGTGATTGGTTGCTTTAAGGTGTAGATGTACTGCTGACTGAGGCACACTAGAATTGTCCCTGCGATGTTGATAAAGCCTTTTTTGGAGCATTTGCTTAGTTTCCCCAATGTAGTGCTCTTTGCATTCCTCATCTTTACAGTGGATGGAATAGACCACATTGCTCTGTTTTTGGTTTGGAGCCTTGTCTTTAGGATGCACTCATTTTTGTCTCAGTGTATTTACTGGTTTGAAATAGGTAGGAATTTTGTGTTGCCATAAGATCCTTGCCATAAGTTTTTCGGAGACCCCCGCTTCGGAGACTACCACTCCTCTCCTTTTTTTTTTTTTCTTTTTTTTTGACCGGTTTGGTGGTGGGTCAATGATCCACCACCAAACCGGTCATGCTGAATGCAGGCGGCATAACGTTCTCCACGGCATCTCCAGACCCTTTCACGTCTGTCGCATGTGCTCAGGTTGAACTTGCTCTCATCAGGGAAGAGCACAGGGCACCAGTGGTGTAGTTGCCAATTCTGGTGGTCTATGGCAAATGCCAATCCAGCTCTACGGTGCTGGGCAGTGAGCACAGGGCCCACTACAGGACGTCGGGCCCTCAGGCCCCTCATGGAGCCTGTTTCTGATTGTTTGGTCAAAAACATTCACACCAGTGGCTTGCTGGAGATCATTTTGTAGGGCTCTGGCAGTGCTCATCCTGTTCTTCCTTGCACAAAGGAGCAGATACTGATCCTGCTGAGGGTTGAAGGACCTTCTACATTCCTGTCCAGCTCTCCTGGAGTAACTACCTGTCTCCTGGAATCTCCTCCATGCGTCCAGGTACCGCAGTGATGCCCTGGTCCAGATCTGGGAGGAGATCCCCCAGGACACCATCCGTAGTCTCATTAGGAGCATGCCCCCACGTTGTCAGGCATGCGTACAAGCACGTGGGGGCCACACAAACTACTGACAATCATTTTGAGTTGCTACAATGACATTTTAGCAAAATGGACCAGTGTGCTGCATCATTTTTTCACTTTCATTTTTGGGGTGTCTTTGATTTCCCCCCTCTATAGGGTGATCATTTTCATTTCTATCAAATGATGTGGCATCATTTTGTTACTAATACATCACCCACTTATTATCAGGAAACATATTCAACATCATTTTTCCCCCAGTTTAGATCTGATGTGTATTCCAAGTGTTCCTCTAATTTTCTTTAGCAGTGTAGGAAGATATAACCGAGTCCAAAGTGTCAAAAAAAACCTTTGGGATGAAGATTGGGATGGATTGGAAAAAATACAATTGATTGGACCGGCCAAAGTAGTGGAAAGTGGCAACCACTGCGTCAGACACTGCCTCATGTGCTTTAAGAGGCTCAAAAAAATTTCTTTGAAAAGACTCTTGTAGTCTTATTTTTGTAACTGTAATACCCAAATAAGTAAATTTATTTTCCACAGTCTTAAACAGAAACGATGCGTACACTGATGCCGGCGCCCCCTCATTGACAGGTAAAGTTTCAGATTTATTCAGTTTTAATTTATATCCTGAAAACTGACTGAAATTCTTCAGTAGAAGCAGCAAAGCAGGTAAAGAGGTGTCCGGATGTGAAATTAAGCTTAATACAGTCTTTTCCAATTGCTAAAACACAATTTTAAATTTTTTTATTTTTTTATTTATTTTTTTTATCAAAATATTTAACACAATTCACAAAACCACATACCCAAACTGCAAAATCCCTCATATATCCTGCAAAATCCTGCAAAAACAGCTTTTACCCACAGGCCATCAGGCTTCTCAACGAAGCACTCACACACACTGCACGCAACACACACACACACTCATAGCACTTTATTTATTTATTTATTTGTATTATTTATTTGTATTAATGTCTCTTCTGTTTTTGTTGCTTAATTTATTGGTATATATGTTTATGTGTTTATGTTTCTTATGTTCTTATTCCTTCTTGTGTTTTCTTTCTTTTCTTGGGAGAATGAACAGAATAAGATTTTCATTGCATGGTATAACTGCTGTTTTACCATGCACATGACAATAAAACTCTTGAATCTTGAATCTTGAATCTTGAAATGAAGCACTGCAACCAAAAGTACATATAGCTTCATCAATATCCAACTTTTGTACCAAGTGGCACACACGTCATTCATATTACAAAACGTATGTCTAATCAAGTACACACTGTTGGGCATAATGAAAAGCACTCTCATCTTTAGTATGCTTTGCCATAATACCAAAATAGTTCAAACTGTAGAACAGTCTTCAGATTGTTCACATGCACAGAAATATTTGCAGATACACACGCTGTTGAAACATGTACTTTTATTTTTCACCAACAAGTCAGTGCAACATATGCACTGCAGATATGTTTACAAATATACAAACAAACAAATATATGCTCACCAAACAGTAAACTGAAAAAGAAAATTGCAGAAAAAATGTGCAGAAAAAAAAATATAAACAAAATACATTTAAAAAAAAAAGAGGCAAGAAAAATGAGGCAGCATCTTGCTGCACAGCTGGGTGTGGCCACAACGCCTCGTCCACATCACAGGCAATATCTTCCCTTGCCAGACATGGAGGTCAAGAAGCGCCTTGAGTGCCGTATCCACCCCTGAATGTCACCCACACCAATCTCATCACATGCCTCTTCCATAGCCTGAACAACACGCATGCACACAAAGAGCTGCCAGGCGTATTCCTTTCAGTGCCGTGCCCAAAAGAACCCACATGTTGTCTTTTCCTAGTGCTTGCTTCCTGACTGAAGTGCTAACAAATAAGCATTGAGGTGTTGGGCCAGGTGGCACATACATTGGCCAATTAGCTCATGTACTGTCATTTGAAATGGCTAACATGTGACCTTATGTCAGATTGTAGTGTCTTATGCAGAGAAGCGTGTTCAGTGCATTTAAAAAGTGCCATTTTGAATTGCAAAATGTGTGTAAAGCAGAACATGTGTTTAGAGTTTTGGAGACTTGAGAAGAGCTTTTGCTCTCTGTGTGTCACTTTAAATAATTGTGCTACGCATGTCGTTTTAGTGTTTTAGCAATTGGAAAAAACTGTAAGAGTATAAAGTGTTAAAATTAAGAGAATAAAGTGTTAAAATTAAGAGAATAAAGTGTAAATATTGAGAGAATAAAGTGTAAATATTAAGAGAATAAAGTGTTAAAATTAAGAGAATAAAGTGTAAATATTAAGAGAATAAAGTGTTAAAATTAAGAGAATAAAGTGTAAATATTGAGAGAATAAAGTGTAAATATTAAGAAAATAAAGTGTAAATATAAGGAGAATAAAGTGTTAAAATTAAGAGAATAAAGTGTAAATATTAAGAGAATAAAGTGTAAATATTAAGAGAATAACATGTAAATATTAAGAGAATAAAGTGTTAAAATTAAGAGAATAAAGTGTAAATATTACAGAATAAAGTGTAAATATTAAGAGAATAAAGTGTAAATATTACAGATTAAAGTGTAAATATTAAGAGAATAAAGTGTAAATATTAAGAGAATAAAGTGTAAATATTAAGAGAATAAAGTGTTGAAATTAAGAGAATAAAGTGTAAATATTAGGAGAATAAAGTGTAAATATTAAGAGAATAAAGTGTTAAAATTACAGAATAAAGTGTAAATATTAAGAGAATAAAGTGTTAAAATTACAGAATAAAGTGTAAATATTAAGAGAATAAAGTGTAAATATTCGAAAAACAAACTGTTAAAATTAAGAGAATAAAGTGTTAAAATTAAGAGAATAAAGTGTAAATATTAGGAGAATAAAGTGTTAAATTTAAGAGAATAAAGTGTAAATATTAAGAGAATAAAGTGTTGAAATTAAGAGAATAAAGTGTAAATATTAGGAGAATAAAGTGTTAAAATTAAGAGAATAAAGTGTAAATATTAAGAGAATAAAGTGTTAAAATTAAGAGAATAAAGTGTAAATATTAAGAGAATAAAGTGTAAATATTAGGAGAATAAAGTGTTAAATTTAAGAGAATAAAGTGTAAATATTAAGAGAATCAAGTGTTAAAATTAAGAGAATAAAGTGTAAATATTAGGAGAATAAAGTGTTAAATATAAGAGAATAAAGTGTAAATATTAAGAGAATAAAGTGTAAATATTAAGAGAATAAAGTGTTGAAATTAAGAGAATAAAGTGTAAATATTAGGAGAATAAAGTGTAAATATTAAGAGAATAAAGTGTTGAAATTAAGAGAATAAAGTGTAAATATTAAGAGAATAAAGTGTTAAAATTAAGAGAATAAAGTGTAAATATTAAGAGAATAAAGTGTAAATATTAGGAGAATAAAGTGTTAAATTTAAGAGAATAAAGTGTAAATATTAAGAGAATCAAGTGTTAAAATTAAGAGTATAAAGTTTAAATATTGAGAATAAAGTGTAAATATTAAGAGAATCAAGTGTTAAAATTAAGAGTATAAAGTTTAAATATTGAGAATAAAGTGTAAATAGCGGGCACTCCGGCTTCCTCCCACAAAACATGCAGGTGAGGTTAATTGGCGACTCTAAATAGGTATGACTGAGAGTGTCAATGGTTGTTTGTCTGTATGTGCCCTGCGATTGGCTGGTGACCAGTCCAGGGTCACCATAGGGTGTTTCGGGTCTTTAATCATCAGACACCCTCCGGGATTGATCAGACCCCGGCTTGTGTCCAAGTAGCGCACCACGGATCCCCCCTACGGATCCACAGCCAGTCAGTCAGCCAGTTGACTGCAGTCCTCTAACTCCAAGGAGTTTAAACACTCGCTGTAGTGAGTGGCCTGCAAAGCCTCTGCAGCCAATTTCGACTGGTTCACAGCGGGCTTTCCAGCCTTTGCTCCGGCACTCCGTAATGAGCTCAGAGTATTTGGCCCTCTTACGCTCATTGGCATTCCTCTTCCCAGGGGACTGTCAGCTCCAATAGCACCACCTGCTTAGCTGACTCCAATGTTAGCACCATGTCTGGCCGGGGCGAGGTGGTAGCAATGTCTGCCGGGAACTCTAGTTGCATTCCCAGGTCCACTTGCAGCTGCCAGTCACGAGCGGTGGTGAGAAGCCCTCCTGTTGAGCTGGTGGCTTACCCTCTGCCCTGCTCTGATGAATGTGATTGATTGCTTTGGGGTGACCTGGGACTACTGTATTGCAGCACAGATGGAATCCGCCAAGGCTTTTAAAACTTGGTTGTGGCGCCAGCGATACCGCCCCTCCCCTAGAGCCTTTGGGCAACAGCTCAGGATGTGCTCCAAGGTTCCCCTCCTCTGGCAAAGCTTGCACTCTGGGGTGTCTGCCAGGCCCCAGGTGTGCAGATTAGCTGGACTTGGAAGGACGTCATACACTGACTGCATGAGGAACTTTGTCCGCAGAGGTTCCGCTCTCCAGAGTTCTGCCCAGGATAGTTTGCGCGGTTCCACATGTCCATACCTTGTCCATTCCCCTGCGTGGACATGCCAACCATCCTGCAGCAGCGTTGTTCCTCCACCTCTGCCCGGATCTCATTTTGGACAAGTCGGCGCTTCTCATTGCCGCGAGCCTGGTCGTACTGTGGCCTGGGAAAGCTGCCAAGGCCTGCCCTACTCATTGCCACGGTTCCCACCAAGGTCTAGTGTCTCAGCCGCACCTCTGCCCTGCCCACGGCTTCTTGTGCCTGCCACTTTCTTCCAGTTTTAACCACAATCCCTGCCGATGTCACCTTGATGTCTGTGGAGTCCTTGTACATCAACACCTCTCTGGATCGGGTGACCTTGAACTCCTCTGAAAGTCCACTGAGGGGGAGGTGCAGCTTGGTGGAATGACCATATAAGGCGATGCTGCTCAGGGACCGAGGGAGCCCCAGCCATCTCCTGAGAAACTGGCTGATGGTCCTTTCTAGTGCTTCTACAGTTGTTATTGGTACCTCATAGACTAACAGGGGTCAGAGTATCCTGGGCAGGAAACCGTGCTGGTACATCCAGGCCTTAAATTTTCCTGGGAGACCTGATTTGTCTATGGCTGTGAGCCAAGAAGTAAGGTTGCTCTTCGTCTGCAGCACAGCTGCTGCATCCTGTCAAAGATTTTGCCCAGGCTCTTGACAGGTTTTTCGGTCACCGTTGGAATCTTGGTCCCTCCAAGTGCAAAGTGGAAATGATCAGCCACCTTACCCTTACTCAGGACCAGAGACCTGGATTTTGCTGGCTTAAAGCTCATCTTTGCCCAGGAGATGAGCTGTTCAAGCCCCTGAAGGAGCCACCTGCACCCAGGAACAGATGTAGTCATCACTGTCAAGTTGTCCATAAAGGCCCTTATGGGGGGCTGCCGGGTCCCTGATCTTGATTTTGGACCTCTGCATTCAACCTCCGCGGGCTTGACAATCATGTTCATGGCCAAGGAGAATAATGACACCGAGATTGTACAGCCGGTGATTATCCCCTTCTCCAGGCGGTGCCAGCCAGATGTTACTTTATTGGAGGAGACTCTTGCGTTGAAATCGTCGTAATAGTCCATGATGAGGTTGCAGATCTTCCCAGGAACGTGGTATCTTGTCAATGCTGTCTCGACAAGTTTGTGTGGGATGGATCCATAGGCGTTGGTTAGGTCAAGCCAGACAGTTGCCAAGTCTCCTTTGCCATCCCTTGCCTCCCGGATGAACTGCGTCACCACTCCTGTATGCTCCAAGCACCCAGGCACTCCTGGAACTCCCCCCTTCTGGACTGAGGTGTCTATGTAGGCATTCTTCAAGAGGAACTCTGTTAGTCGTTGGGACACGATCTTAAAGAAAATCTTGCTCTCAGCGAGAGCAGCGAGATTATACGAAACTGCTCGATGCTGATAGAGTTCTCTTCCTTTAGGATCCAGACGCCTTCGGCATGTCTCCACTGGGCGGCGACGTTGCCTCTTCGCCAGATCACCTTCGAGATTTTCCAGAGACGTTTGAGGAGCCGTGGACACTGCTTATAGACCTTGTAAGGTACACCACTTGGACCGAACAAGATCTTGCAGTTCTGACAGCTTCCTTTACCTCTGACAGGATGGGCTCATCACTGTTGAATTGGAACACTGGTTCTAGAGGTGTCACCAGGGCCTTGCAAGGGCCAAGCTCTTGGTTTCTTGTGACGTTACAGAAGGTGCCGTTGAGATAGTTGTAAATCTATCCTATGGGGCAAGCAAGGTGGCCACTTCGCTTCTGGCCCAGTAGCTTCTTCATGAAGGCACAGGGGTTTCCAATAAAGGCACTCCGCTTCCGAGCCCGTTCCTTTCCCTTCCTTCGGCGCCAGTCAGCCCTCCTCAATGTAATGAGCTTTTTCCTTATGATGCTGGTGAGTTCCAACAAAGCAGGTCTCTCCTCTTCCGTGGCTGCCTTAAACTGACGTCTCAAGGATTTCAGCTGTTGTCTCAGCTGGCTTATCTTGACTTCCCGCCGATTGAGCCTTGCTGGGTTTCCTGTTTCTTGCTTCTGTTCCACTCCAAAACGTTCCACTCCTATGTTCATTATGAAGGAGCACATAGTTTGGAGTTTCTGGTCAGCGTCCCCCTTTGATATGGCTTCCAGGGCTTCATCTACGTCCTCATCCAGCTTGTTCCATTCCTTGCTGTTGGCAGCAGGCCACTTCATCCGACAATGTTCCGATTTCCTTCTTGGTGGTGGGAATTGTGTTGCTCGGAGGTTCCGGGTACTGTGGGGCGACTCCGGACCTGGCTCCTCCTCCGTGTGACCAGGTTCTGCAGCGGGCTCAACCAAAGTTGTTGCGCCAGATGTCATTCCTGAGCGTTGCGCCACTTGTCCCTTCCCAAGGCAGGCCATCTTAGTCTGGTGGATCTTCAGACCTCTCGGGTTCTTGCAGACCTTGCCACATACGCAGACTGCGCTCGTAGTCCGTTGATCATTTGCTTGGGTCGTTCCCAAAATTTCCGTCTGATTGGGATGCTCATCCTCCCCCCCTCTCGGGCATCCCTGGGGGTATTTTCCTATAGGGTTCTTCGTAGCAATATTTTGGTTGCCCCCTCACGGGAGCTGTAGGTCAGGGGGCTGGCCTTTCCTACTCCGTTCGCCGTCTCTCCGAGCTGTCCACTGTCTTTCCAGTTGTCACCACTCTTTCGTGGTTGTCATCCAGACTTTCCTGGAGGTCACTGGCTAGGCCAGATGTGATAGATTTAAATACACCTCACGGTGATACTTCGACACGCCATCAGTGATTAGGAGAATAAAGTGTTAAAATTAAGAGAATAAATTGTAAATATTGAGAATAAAGTGTAAATATTGGGAGTTAAAGTGTTAATATTAAGAGAATAAAGTGTAAATATTAGAGAATAAAGTGTTGAAATTAAGAGAATAAAGTGTAAATATTAAGAATAAAGTGTAAATATGAAAAGAATAAAGTGTAAATATGAAAAGAATAAAGTGTTAAAATTAAGAAAATAAAGTGTAAATATTGAGAATAAATTGTAAATAGGAGAATAAACTGTAAATATTAAGAATAAAGTGTTACAATTCAGAGAATAAAGTGTAAATATTGAGACTAAAATGCAAATATTAAGAGAATAAAGTGTAAATATTGAGACTAAAGTGTAAATATTAAGAGAATAAAGTGTAAATATTAAGAGAATAAAGTGTAAATATTAAGAGAATAAAGAGTCAATATTAGGAGAATAAAGAGTCAATATTAGGAGAATTGTCAAGTTCTTCTCAACTTGGTGCATCCCTTGAACTTCAAGAAAGGGCCTCATTTGCTACGCTGAAGAAACTGGATCCACTCGATGCTTTGCTTTACTTAAGTTTATTTAATGTGGTTCAAGTCATGAGTTTTCATGCACATTAAAGTTTTTCACTGCACAGCACAGCACCTTCAAAAAGAAGGACAAACACGTAATATAAAATTCAATGTTATATTGTATTGCAATATATGAACAAATTTCTATGGCAACAACTTAAATTATATTTTACCACTTTTACTGCTATTTATTGAACTATTTTTAAAATGTTTCAGCATTTGTGTTGTAACTTAGTCTTGTACTTTACATCATGGTTGTTTTCTCAAACTGAGATTAAATAAAAATCTATTAAATTAATACCATGATTTAACAAACATTTAAACAAGTACATTAATGGGCAAAAGAAATCTTCATAGTTTGTATTTGACACCTTAAACATGCTGCTCGTGCCTAGGCAACATTCCAATCAAGAACTAATTAATCAATTAACCAAACATGGGCCGCCGCATGACCACATGTGTCATAAACCATCGGCGGCATTCTTAATTCAACATCCTAAACAACAAATACAGAACACACGCTTTCAATTCATTTAGATTCTTAATTCACAAATGAGGCACGCACCATTAAAGAAAGTCAAGCCGTGTGCAGCGCAGGCGCATCAAAACAGCAGTAATAAGTAAGACTTTTTAATAGAGAGGTATACAATCCCCTTTCTGTCAAAAAGTGATGGATGACCCTACCTTGATTGATTTATGCCCCCTGTCATAAAAGTTTATGGCATGCCCCTCCCCCTAAGCCCCCCAATCCCATACATCTCCTTTCCTAACTACCCCCCTGCAATCCCCGCCCCCCAAGACATCCTACGGCCTTATCTGGGTGTGTTTCTGGCCCCTAAGACGTCCTGCAGCCTCTCTGTGTGTCAGGTTGTGTCTCAAACATGTAGTTTTCCCATTTAAACAATATAAATAATACTGCTAAAACCGTCAAAACATTGCAAACTCTTTTTTACTACATTCCCATTAAAACCATATAAACCAGCCAATTGCAAAGACAGTCAAAACATTGCAAACTCTTTTTTACCTCTTTCTTGTATTTTAGTCAACCTAATTTATTACTTTTACAACTGTAATCTATATGTTTTGTTTTTAAAAGACGCTAAAACAGTCAAAACACCGCAAATTTATTTTACAACTATAATCTAGATGTATTGTTTTTAAAAGACCTAATTTATGATGTGCTTTTGACAAAAAACATGACATCCTTAGCTACCACCTTTTTACTACAGATATTTTCTTAAAAATTATATTTTCTTTAAAAAATCATCATTACCTGTCAGCCGTCCTTCCACCAGCCTTGTTTCTTCAATAGCAAAGGAGAAATGACCAATCTAGACCACTCCCCAATGCATCGAGACCACTCCCCCCAACCAGCTGATACAATTACTGTTGAAAAATCACAGCTATCAGCTTGACCCCTTGGCGTTAAAACAGACTTTATACATGAAAGCAAATAAAGGTGATATAACACAGAGTCAGGAAACCATAAAACCCCCATGACAAAGTTAAACGCAGTACCAGTATACTGCAAGTACCCAAGTACAAGAATGTACTATATTCTATTTATTTATTTATTTATTTCCAAACGCAGTACCAGTATACTGCAAGTACCCAAGTACAAGAATGTACTATATTCTATTTATTTATTTATTTATTTATTTATTTATTTATTTCCAAACACAGTACCAGTATACTGCAAGTACCCAAATACAAGAACGTACTATATTACATTTATTTATTTATTTTGAAATGCATCAGCCTTTGCCCCCCTTACCTAGTCTTTGTGAAGCTTTGATCAACCTTCTTGGAACTTCTTCTCCTGGCTTGTTTGTCATGAATGAACATCCTGACTCGGGTCCATTTGGTGTGACTTCTTTCGGGAGTCCATCCTGGCCGCATCTCCATTTGGTCTGCTTTCTTATGTTAAAATGTTTTGCATCGCGAGGTCGTCATCTGAGCATGATCTATTGGACTTGTAGAGCTTTCCTCACACAGCCATGCTATCCCTGCAGTGTCTTATCTTTTAATCAGCACTCTAGTGTTATGAATGACTAAAGGAAGGTTGATAACTTTCCTAATAAAGCTTTTCACTCTTTCACTAAGAGTTGTCACCCAGTATCTTCTTTGAAGGTAAAAGAGTAAGCAGTGTGTTACAGACAGATTCCTTTGAGGTTGTTCCGGTAAACTTAGGAAAGACAGGTCCCTCTGATTGCTGATAGATGAGTAAATAACCCCAGGTCCTTACCAAAAGCAACTATCCATTAAGAGAGGAAGCAGTCGTAAAAGCAGAGGGTCCGACGTCTCGTACGACGACCAACCTTGGGTTACTCTGGTCTTGCGCGACTCGGATGCAGCGGGGCCGCCTCTGCACTACCGAGGCTGTTAATACCTGGGTGAGTTCCTCTCGCCCCTGACTTAGAGGTTTCTCTTCCCTCTACGGGAGAGACCGTAACCCTTTGAACGGTGTAGTCAGGTAGGCAGGTGCGCCTGCTCCTTACACGAGGGAGCAAGGGTCTTGCACCGCCTAGGTAACTAGGGGTTAAACAATTTACAACTATTTGGGCTCTGTTAATAAAAATAAAAAGTCTAGAACATATAAAGGTCGGGAGCTGAAGGGAACGGACTTCAGCATCAACGATCAATTCCCCCGAGAAATCCTCGACAGGCGCCGACACCTGTTCCCTGTTCGGAGGAAGTTCATCGACGAGGGATGCCGAGCTGTCATCACGGTGGATAAACTCTTCGTCAATGGACAACTTTACCGCGACCAGGAAGTAACACCGTGGCTGTATTGATATGGTAACTAATGATCTATCTCAAACAGGTAACTTTTCTTTCTATCTCGCAGCGCACACACTTGTAGCATTTGCATGGTACTGTCTGCTCCCACTTTACCCCCCCCCCCCCCTTTTTTTCTCTCTCTATCCCACTGTATGTCTGCACAGCCTTTCTTCTTTTTTGTCCTTTTTTTTCTTCTTCTATTTCTTCCTCTTCTATTCCCCCCTCTGTCTCACGTTTTCTCCCCTCCTCATATTGTCACATATCCTCTTGTCTGCCAGCTGTCTCCTTCATCAGCATCTCCTCACAGTGACATCATACACCCTCAAAGTCCAAACCCAACCAAATTCAAGCTATTCACTCAAATACACACACGTGCACGCATTCTCCTACACATACACATCATATTCTACTATTGATACGGATATCACAACTACTCACAAGCACGCTCATCTCACTTATGCATAAACCCACATCAAGTCCTCACTTTAGTTGGCTTAGTTCATTCAGGATTACTATGTTACACTTTGCCTATGTACAAATTAAGCATACATTTAAATGTACTAAATATATTTCCATGATTTTTACTTCCAGGTACACATACTTTGCATTTGATCTTGTTCACACACACATCACTAAAGCTAGTGTAGGATGAACTCACTGCAGTTTGTCACTTGGAATGTCAGGGGAGTTGGGTCGATAGAAAAAAGACAAAAAATGTTTAATCATTTGAAGAACACCCAAGCAGACATTGTCTTATTACAAGAGACTCACATGTCCAAGTGATGATATGTGAATATAGGACATGTATCCTGATATATTTAGGTTAAATATCAATATAGGATATGTATCCTGATATATTTAGGTTAAATATCAATAGAAGATATGTATCCTGATATATTTAGGTTAAATATCAAAATAGGATATGTATCCTGATATATTTAGGTTAAATATCAATATAGGATATGTATCCTGATATATTTAGGTTAAATATCAATATAGGATATGTATCCTGATATATTTAGGTTAAATATCAATAGAAGATATGTATCCTGATATATTTAGGTTAAATATTAATAGATGATATGTATCCTGATATATTTAGGTTAAATATCAATAGATGATATGTATCCTGATATATGTAGGTTAAATATCAATAGAAGATATGTATTCTGATGTATTTAGGTTAAATATTAATAGATGATATGTATCCTGATATATTTAGGTTAAATATCAATAGAAGATATGTATCCTGATATATTTAGGTTAAATATCAATAGAAGATATGTATCCTGATATATTTAGGTTAAATATCAATAGAAGATATGTATCCTGATATATTTAGGTTAAATATCAATAGAAGATATGTATCCTGATGTATTTAGGTTAAATATCAATAGAAGATATGTATCCTGATATATTTAGGTTAAATATCAATAGAAGATATGTATCCTGATATATTTAGGTTAAATATCAATAGAAGATATGTATCCTGATATATTTAGGTTAAATATCAAAATAGGATATGTATCCTGATATATTTAGGTTAAATATCAATATAGGATATGTATCCTGATGTATTTAGGTTAAATATCAATATAGGATATGTATCCTGATATATTTAGGTTAAATATCAATATAGGATATGTATCCTGATATATTTAGGTTAAATATCAATATAAGATATGTATCCTGATATATTTAGGTTAAATATCAATAGATGATATGTATCCTGATATATTTAGGTTAAATATCAATAGAAGACATGTATCCTGATATATTTAGGTTAAATATCAATATAGGATATGTATCTTGATGTATTTAGGTTAAATATCAATATAGGATATGTATCCTGATATATTTAGGTTAAATATCAATATAGGATATGTATCCTGATATATTTAGGTTAAATATCAATATAAGATATGTATCCTGATATATTTAGGTTAAATATCAATAGATGATATGTATCCTGATATATTTAGGTTAAATATCAATAGAAGACATGTATCCTGATATATTTAGGTTAAATATCAATATAGGATATGTATCCTGATATATTTAGGTTAAATATCAATATAGGATATGTATCCTGATATATTTAGGTTAAATATCAATATAAGATATGTATCCTGATATATTTAGGTTAAATATCAATAGATGATATGTATCCTGATATATTTAGGTTAAATATCAATAGAAGACATGTATCCTGATATATTTAGGTTAAATATCAATAGATGATATGTATCCTGATATATTTAGGTTAAATATCAATAGAAGACATGTATCCTGATATATTTAGGTTAAATATCAATATAGGATATGTATCTTGATGTATTTAGGTTAAATATCAATATAGGATATGTATCCTGATATATTTAGGTTAAATATCAATAGAAGACATGTATCCTGATATATTTAGGTTAAATATCAATATAGGATATGTATCTTGATGTATTTAGGTTAAATATCAATATAGGATATGTATCCTGATATATTTAGGTTAAATATCAATATAGGATATGTATCCTGATATATTTAGGTTAAATATCAATATAAGATATGTATCCTGATATATTTAGGTTAAATATCAATAGATGATATGTATCCTGATATATTTAGGTTAAATATCAATAGAAGACATGTATCCTGATATATTTAGGTTAAATATCAATATAGGATATGTATCCTGATGTATTTAGGTTAAATATCAATATAGGATATGTATCCTGATATATTTAGGTTAAATATCAATATAGGATATGTATCCTGATATATTTAGGTTAAATATCAATATAAGATATGTATCCTGATATATTTAGGTTAAATATCAATAGATGATATGTATCCTGATATATTTAGGTTAAATATCAATAGAAGACATGTATCCTGATATATTTAGGTTAAATATCAATATAGGATATGTATCCTGATATATTTAGGTTAAATATCAATAGAAGATATGTATCCTGATGTATTTAGGTTAAATATCAATAGAAGATATGTATCCTGATATATTTCGGTTAAATATCAAAATAGGATATGTATCCTGATATATTTAGGTTAAATATCAATATAGGATATGTATCCTGATGTATTTAGGTTAAATATCAATATAAGATATGTATCCTGATATATTTAGGTTAAATATCAAAATAGGATATGTATCCTGATATATTTAAGTTAAATATCAATATAGGATATGTATCCTGATATATTTAGATTAAATATTAATAGATGATATGTATCCTGATATATTTAGGTTAAATATCAATAGAAGATATGTATCATGATGTATTTAGGTTAAATATCAATAGAAGATATGTATCCTCATATATTTAGGTTAAATATCAATAGAAGATATGTATCCTGATATATTTAGGTTAAATATCAATAGAAGACATGTATCCTGATATATTTAGGTTAAATATCAATAGAAGATATGTATCCTGATATATTTAGGTTAAATATCAATAGAAGATATGTATCCTGATATATTTAGGTTAAATATCAATAGAAGATATGTATCCTCATATATTTAGGTTCAATATCAATAGAAGATATGTATCCTGATATATTTAGGTTCAATATCAATAGAAGATATGGATATGTATCCTGATATATTTAGGTTAAATATCAATAGAAGATATGTATCCTCATATATTGAGGTTAAATATCAAAATAAGATATGTATCCTGATATATTTAGGTTAAATATCAAAATAGGATATGTATCCTGATATATTTAGATTAAATATCAATATAGGATATGTATCCTGATGTATTTAGGTTAAATATCAATATAAGATATGTATCCTGATATATTTAGGTTAAATATCAAAATAGGATATGTATCCTGATGTATTTAGGTTAAATATCAAAATAGGATATGTATCCTGATGTATTTAGGTTAAATATCAATAGAAGATATGTATCCTGATGTATTTAGGTTAAATATCAATAGAAGACATGTATCCTGATATATTTAGGTTAAATATGAATATAGGATATGTATCCTGATATATTTAGGTTAAATATCAAAATAGGATATGTATCCTGATATATTTTGGTTAAATATCAATATAGGATATGTATCCTGATATATTTAGGTTAAATATCAAAAGAAGACATGTATCCTGATATATTTAGGTTAAATATCAATAGAAGATATGTATCCTGATATATTTCGGTTAAATATCAAAATAGGATATGTATCCTGATATATTTAGGTTAAATATCAATATAGGATATGTATCCTGATGTATTTAGGTTAAATATCAATATAAGATATGTATCCTGATATATTTAGGTTAAATATCAAAATAGGATATGTATCCTGATATATTTAAGTTAAATATCAATATAGGATATGTATCCTGATATATTTAGGTTAAATATTAATAGATGATATGTATCCTGATATATTTAGGTTAAATATCAATAGAAGATATGTATCATGATGTATTTAGGTTAAATATCAATAGAAGATATGTATCCTCATATATTTAGGTTAAATATCAATAGAAGACATGTATCCTGATATATTTAGGTTAAATATCAATAGAAGACATGTATCCTGATATATTTAGGTTCAATATCAATAGAAGATATGTATCCTCATATATTTAGGTTCAATATCAAGAGAAGATATGTATCCTGATATATTTAGGTTCAATATCAATAGAAGATATGGATATGTATCCTGATATATTTAGGTTAAATATCAAAATAGGATATGTATCCTGATATATTTAAGTTAAATATCAATATAGGATATGTATCCTGATATATTTAGGTTAAATATTAATAGATGATATGTATCCTGATATATTTAGGTTAAATATCAATAGAAGATATGTATCATGATGTATTTAGGTTAAATATCAATAGAAGATATGTATCCTCATATATTTAGGTTAAATATCAATAGAAGACATGTATCCTGATATATTTAGGTTAAATATCAATAGAAGACATGTATCCTGATATATTTAGGTTAAATATCAATAGAAGATATGTATCCTGATATATTTAGGTTAAATATCAATAGAAGATATGTATCCTGATATATTTAGGTTCAATATCAATAGAAGATATGTATCCTCATATATTTAGGTTCAATATCAAGAGAAGATATGTATCCTGATATATTTAGGTTAAATATCAATAGAAGATATGGATATGTATCCTGATATATTTAGGTTAAATATCAATAGAAGATATGTATCCTCATATATTGAGGTTAAATATCAAAATAAGATATGTATCCTGATATATTTAGGTTAAATATCAATAGAAGATATGTATCCTGATATATTTAGGTTAAATATCAAAATAGGATATGTATCCTGATATATTTAGGTTAAATATCAATATAGGATATGTATCCTGATGTATTTAGGTTAAATATCAATATAAGATATGTATCCTGATATATTTAGGTTAAATATCAAAATAGGATATGTATCCTGATGTATTTAGGTTAAATATCAATAGAAGATATGTATCCTGATGTATTTAGGTTAAATATCAATAGAAGATATGTATCCTGATATATTTAGGTTAAATATCAATAGAAGATATGTATCCTGATATATTTAGGTTAAATATCAAAATAGGATATGTATCCTGATATATTTAGGTTAAATATCAATATAGGATATGTATCCTGATGTATTTAGGTTAAATATCAATATAAGATATGTATCCTGATATATTTAGGTTAAATATCAATATAGGATATGTATCCTGATATATTTAGGTTAAATATGAATAGAAGATATGTATCCTGATATATTTAGGTTAAATATCAATAGAAGACATGTATCCTGATATATTTAGGTTAAATATCAACAGAAGATATGTATCCTGATATATTTAGGTTAAATATCAAAATAGGATATGTATCCTGATATATTTAGGTTAAATATCAATATAGGATATGTATCCTGATGTATTTAGGTTAAATATCAATATAAGATATGTATCCTGATATATTTAGGTTAAATATCAATATAGGATATGTATCCTGATATATTTAGGTTAAATATGAATAGAAGATATGTATCCTGATATATTTAGGTTAAATATCAATAGAAGACATGTATCCTGATATATTTAGGTTAAATATCAATAGAAGATATGTATCCTGATATATTTAGGTTAAATATCAAAATAGGATATGTATCCTGATATATTTAGGTTAAATATCAATATAGGATATGTATCCTGATGTATTTAGGTTAAATATCAATATAAGATATGTATCCTGATATATTTAGGTTAAATATCAAAATAGGATATGTATCCTGATGTATTTAGGTTAAATATCAATAGAAGATATGTATCCTGATGTATTTAGGTTAAATATCATTAGAAGACATGTATCCTGATATATTTAGGTTAAATATGAATATAGGATATGTATCCTGATATAATTAGGTTAAATATCAAAATAGGATATGTATCCTGATATATTTAGGTGAAATATCAATATAGGATATGTATCATGATATATTTAGGTTAAATATCAAAAGAAGACATGTATCCTGGTATATTTAGGTTAAATATCAAGATAAGATATGTATCCTGATATATTTAGGTTAAATATCAATATAAGATATGTATCCTGATATATTTAGGTTAAATATCAAAATAGGATATGTATCCTGATGTATTTAGGTTAAATATCAATAGAAGATATGTATCCTGATGTATTTAGGTTAAATATCAATAGAAGACATGTATCCTGATATATTTAGGTTAAATATGAATAGAAGATATGTATCCTGATATATTTAGGTTAAATATCAATAGAAGACATGTATCCTGATATATTTAGGTTAAATATCAATAGAAGATATGTATCCTGATATATTTAGGTTAAATATCAAAATAGGATATGTATCCTGATATATTTAGGTTAAATATCAATATAGGATATGTATCCTGATGTATTTAGGTTAAATATCAATATAAGATATGTATCCTGATATATTTAGGTTAAATATCAAAATAGGATATGTATCCTGATGTATTTAGGTTAAATATCAATAGAAGATATGTATCCTGATGTATTTAGGTTAAATATCAATAGAAGACATGTATCCTGATATATTTAGGTTAAATATGAATATAGGATATGTATCCTGATATATTTAGGTTAAATATCAAAATAGGATATGTATCCTGATATATTTAGGTTAAATATCAAAATAGGATATGTATCCTGATATATTTAGGTTAAATATGAATAGAAGATATGTATCCTGATATATTTAGGTTAAATATCAATAGAAGACATGTATCCTGATATATTTAGGTTAAATATCAATAGAAGATATGTATCCTGATATATTTAGGTTAAATATCAAAATAGGATATGTATCCTGATATATTTAGGTTAAATATCAATATAGGATATGTATCCTGATGTATTTAGGTTAAATATCAATATAAGATATGTATCCTGATATATTTAGGTTAAATATCAAAATAGGATATGTATCCTGATGTATTTAGGTTAAATATCAATAGAAGATATGTATCCTGATGTATTTAGGTTAAATATCAATAGAAGACATGTATCCTGATATATTTAGGTTAAATATGAATATAGGATATGTATCCTGATATATTTAGGTTAAATATCAAAATAGGATATGTATCCTGATATATTTAGGTTAAATATCAATATAGGATATGTATCCTGATATATTTAGGTTAAATATCAAAAGAAGACATGTATCCTGATATATTTAGGTTAAATATCAATAGAAGATATGTATCCTGATATATTTAGGTTAAATATGAATAGAAGATATGTATCCTGATATATTTAGGTTAAATATCAATAGAAGACATGTATCCTGATATATTTAGGTTAAATATCAATAGAAGATATGTATCCTGATATATTTAGGTTAAATATCAAAATAGGATATGTATCCTGATATATTTAGGTTAAATATCAATATAGGATATGTATCCTGATGTATTTAGGTTAAATATCAATATAAGATATGTATCCTGATATATTTAGGTTAAATATCAAAATAGGATATGTATCCTGATGTATTTAGGTTAAATATCAATAGAAGATATGTATCCTGATGTATTTAGGTTAAATATCAATAGAAGACATGTATCCTGATATATTTAGGTTAAATATGAATATAGGATATGTATCCTGATATATTTAGGTTAAATATCAAAATAGGATATGTATCCTGATATATTTAGGTTAAATATCAATATAGGATATGTATCCTGATATATTTAGGTTAAATATCAAAAGAAGACATGTATCCTGATATATTTAGGTTAAATATCAATAGAAGATATGTATCCTGATATATTTCGGTTAAATATCAAAATAGGATATGTATCCTGATATATTTAGGTTAAATATTAATAGATGATATGTATCCTGATATATTTAGGTTAAATATCAATAGAAGATATGTATCATGATGTATTTAGGTTAAATATCAAAATAGGATATGTATCCTGATATATTTAGGTTAAATATCAATATAGGATATGTATCCTGATATATTTAGGTTAAATATCAAAAGAAGACATGTATCCTGATATATTTAGGTTAAATATCAATAGAAGATATGTATCCTGATATATTTAGGTTAAATATCAATATAGGATATGTATCCTGATATATTTAGGTTAAATATCAATAGAAGATATGTATCCTGATATATTTAGGTTAAATATCAATAGAAGACATGTATCCTGATATATTTAGGTTAAATATCAATAGAAGATATGTATCCTGATATATTTAGGTTAAATATCAAAATAGGATATGTATCCTGATATATTTAGGTTAAATATCAATATAGGATATGTATCCTGATGTATTTAGGTTAAATATCAATATAAGATATGTATCCTGATATATTTAGGTTAAATATCAAAATAGGATATGTATCCTGATGTATTTAGGTTAAATATCAATAGAAGATATGTATCCTGATGTATTTAGGTTAAATATCAATAGAAGACATGTATCCTGATATATTTCGGTTAAATATCAAAATAGGATATGTATCCTGATATATTTAGGTTAAATATCAATATAGGATATGTATCCTGATGTATTTAGGTTAAATATAAATATAAGATATGTATCCTGATATATTTAGGTTAAATATCAAAATAGGATATGTATCCTGATATATTTAAGTTAAATATCAATATAGGATATGTATCCTGATATATTTAGGTTAAATATCAATAGAAGATATGTATCATGATGTATTTAGGTTAAATATCAATAGAAGATATGTATCCTCATATATTTAGGTTAAATATCAATAGAAGATATGTATCCTGATATATTTAGGTTAAATATCAATATAGGATATGTATCCTGATATATTTAGGTTAAATATCAATATAGGATATGTATCCTGATATATTTAGGTTAAATATCAATATAGGATATGTATCCTGATATATTTAGGTTAAATATCAAAATAGGATATGTATCCTGATATATTTAAGTTAAATATCAATATAGGATATGTATCCTGATATATTTAGGTTAAATATCAATATAGGATATGTATCCTGATATATTTAGGTTAAATATCAAAATAGGATATGTATCCTGATATATTTAAGTTAAATATCAATATAGGATATGTATCCTGATATATTTAGGTTAAATATCAATAGAAGATATGTATCATGATGTATTTAGGTTAAATATCAATGGAAGATATGTATCCTCATATATTTAGGTTAAATATCAATAGAAGATATGTATCCTGATATATTTAGGTTAAATATCAATAGAAGACATGTATCCTGATATATTTAGGTTAAATATCAATAGAAGATATGTATCCTGATATATTTAGGTTAAATATCAATAGAAGATATGTATCCTGATATATTTAGGTTCAATATCAATAGAAGATATGTATCCTCATATATTTAGGTTCAATATCAAGAGAAGATATGTATCCTGATATATTTAGGTTCAATATCAAGAGAAGATATGGATATGTATCCTGATATATTTAGGTTCAATATCAATAGAAGATATGTATCCTCATATATTGAGGTTAAATATCAAAATAAGATATGTATCCTGATATATTTAGGTTAAATATCAATAGAAGATATGTATCCTGATATATTTAGGTTAAATATCAAAATAGGATATGTATCCTGATATATTTAGGTTAAATATCAATATAGGATATGTATCCTGATATATTTAGGTTAAATATGAATAGAAGATATGTATCCTGATATATTTAGGTTAAATATCAATAGAAGACATGTATCCTGATATATTTAGGTTAAATATCAATAGAAGATATGTATCCTGATATATTTAGGTTAAATATCAAAATAGGATATGTATCCTGATATATTTAGGTTAAATATCAATATAGGATATGTATCCTGATGTATTTAGGTTAAATATCAATATAAGATATGTATCCTGATATATTTAGGTTAAATATCAAAATAGGATATGTATCCTGATGTATTTAGGTTAAATATCAATAGAAGATATGTATCCTGATGTATTTAGGTTAAATATCAATAGAAGACATGTATCCTGATATATTTAGGTTAAATATGAATATAGGATATGTATCCTGATATATTTAGGTTAAATATCAAAATAGGATATGTATCCTGATATATTTAGGTTAAATATCAATATAGGATATGTATCCTGATATATTTAGGTTAAATATCAAAAGAAGACATGTATCCTGATATATTTAGGTTAAATATCAATAGAAGATATGTATCCTGATATATTTCGGTTAAATATCAAAATAGGATATGTATCCTGATATATTTAGGTTAAATATCAATATAGGATATGTATCCTGATATATTTAGGTTAAATATCAAAATAGGATATGTATCCTGATATATTTAAGTTAAATATCAATATAGGATATGTATCCTGATGTATTTAGGTTAAATATCAATATAAGATATGTATCCTGATATATTTAGGTTAAATATCAAAATAGGATATGTATCCTGATATATTTAAGTTAAATATCAATATAGGATATGTATCCTGATATATTTAGGTTAAATATTAATAGATGATATGTATCCTGATATATTTAGGTTAAATATCAATAGAAGATATGTATCATGATGTATTTAGGTTAAATATCAATAGAAGATATGTATCCTCATATATTTAGGGTAAATATCAATAGAAGATATGTATCCTCATATATTTAGGTTAAATATCAATAGAAGACATGTATCCTGATATATTTAGGTTAAATATCAATAGAAGATATGTATCCTGATATATTTAGGTTAAATATCAAAATAGGATATGTATCCTGATATATTTAGGTTAAATATCAATATAGGATATGTATCCTGATGTATTTAGGTTAAATATCAAAAGAAGACATGTATCCTGATATATTTAGGTTAAATATCAATAGAAGATATGTATCCTGATATATTTCGGTTAAATATCAAAATAGGATATGTATCCTGATATATTTAGGTTAAATATTAATAGATGATATGTATCCTGATATATTTAGGTTAAATATCAATAGAAGATATGTATCATGATGTATTTAGGTTAAATATCAAAATAGGATATGTATCCTGATATATTTAGGTTAAATATCAATATAGGATATGTATCCTGATATATTTAGGTTAAATATCAAAAGAAGACATGTATCCTGATATATTTAGGTTAAATATCAATAGAAGATATGTATCCTGATATATTTAGGTTAAATATCAAAATAGGATATGTATCCTGATATATTTAGGTTAAATATCAATATAGGATATGTATCCTGATGTATTTAGGTTAAATATCAATATAAGATATGTATCCTGATATATTTAGGTTAAATATCAAAATAGGATATGTATCCTGATGTATTTAGGTTAAATATCAATAGAAGATATGTATCCTGATGTATTTAGGTTAAATATCAATAGAAGACATGTATCCTGATATATTTAGGTTAAATATGAATATAGGATATGTATCCTGATATATTTAGGTTAAATATCAAAATAGGATATGTATCCTGATATATTTAGGTTAAATATCAAAATAGGATATGTATCCTGATATATTTAGGTTAAATATGAATAGAAGATATGTATCCTGATATATTTAGGTTAAATATCAATAGAAGACATGTATCCTGATATATTTAGGTTAAATATCAATAGAAGATATGTATCCTGATATATTTAGGTTAAATATCAAAATAGGATATGTATCCTGATATATTTAGGTTAAATATCAATATAGGATATGTATCCTGATGTATTTAGGTTAAATATCAATATAAGATATGTATCCTGATATATTTAGGTTAAATATCAAAATAGGATATGTATCCTGATGTATTTAGGTTAAATATCAATAGAAGATATGTATCCTGATGTATTTAGGTTAAATATCAATAGAAGACATGTATCCTGATATATTTAGGTTAAATATGAATATAGGATATGTATCCTGATATATTTAGGTTAAATATCAAAATAGGATATGTATCCTGATATATTTAGGTTAAATATCAATATAGGATATGTATCCTGATATATTTAGGTTAAATATCAAAAGAAGACATGTATCCTGATATATTTAGGTTAAATATCAATAGAAGATATGTATCCTGATATATTTAGGTTAAATATGAATAGAAGATATGTATCCTGATATATTTAGGTTAAATATCAATAGAAGACATGTATCCTGATATATTTAGGTTAAATATCAATAGAAGATATGTATCCTGATATATTTAGGTTAAATATCAAAATAGGATATGTATCCTGATATATTTAGGTTAAATATCAATATAGGATATGTATCCTGATGTATTTAGGTTAAATATCAATATAAGATATGTATCCTGATATATTTAGGTTAAATATCAAAATAGGATATGTATCCTGATGTATTTAGGTTAAATATCAATAGAAGATATGTATCCTGATGTATTTAGGTTAAATATCAATAGAAGACATGTATCCTGATATATTTAGGTTAAATATGAATATAGGATATGTATCCTGATATATTTAGGTTAAATATCAAAATAGGATATGTATCCTGATATATTTAGGTTAAATATCAATATAGGATATGTATCCTGATATATTTAGGTTAAATATCAAAAGAAGACATGTATCCTGATATATTTAGGTTAAATATCAATAGAAGATATGTATCCTGATATATTTCGGTTAAATATCAAAATAGGATATGTATCCTGATATATTTAGGTTAAATATCAATATAGGATATGTATCCTGATGTATTTAGGTTAAATATAAATATAAGATATGTATCCTGATATATTTAGGTTAAATATCAAAATAGGATATGTATCCTGATATATTTAAGTTAAATATCAATATAGGATATGTATCCTGATATATTTAGGTTAAATATTAATAGATGATATGTATCCTGATATATTTAGGTTAAATATCAATAGAAGATATGTATCATGATGTATTTAGGTTAAATATCAAAATAGGATATGTATCCTGATATATTTAGGTTAAATATCAATATAGGATATGTATCCTGATGTATTTAGGTTAAATATCAAAAGAAGACATGTATCCTGATATATTTAGGTTAAATATCAATAGAAGATATGTATCCTGATATATTTAGGTTAAATATCAATATAGGATATGTATCCTGATATATTTAGGTTAAATATCAATAGAAGATATGTATCCTGATATATTTCGGTTAAATATCAAAATAGGATATGTATCCTGATATATTTAGGTTAAATATCAATATAGGATATGTATCCTGATATATTTAGGTTAAATATCAAAATAGGATATGTATCCTGATATATTTAAGTTAAATATCAATATAGGATATGTATCCTGATGTATTTAGGTTAAATATCAATATAAGATATGTATCCTGATATATTTAGGTTAAATATCAAAATAGGATATGTATCCTGATATATTTAAGTTAAATATCAATATAGGATATGTATCCTGATATATTTAGGTTAAATATCAATAGAAGATATGTATCCTGATATATTTAGGTTAAATATCAAAATAGGATATGTATCCTGATATATTTAGGTTAAATATCAATATAGGATATGTATCCTGATGTATTTAGGTTAAATATCAAAAGAAGACATGTATCCTGATATATTTAGGTTAAATATCAATAGAAGATATGTATCCTGATATATTTCGGTTAAATATCAAAATAGGATATGTATCCTGATATATTTAGGTTAAATATTAATAGATGATATGTATCCTGATATATTTAGGTTAAATATCAATAGAAGATATGTATCATGATGTATTTAGGTTAAATATCAAAATAGGATATGTATCCTGATATATTTAGGTTAAATATCAATATAGGATATGTATCCTGATATATTTAGGTTAAATATCAAAAGAAGACATGTATCCTGATATATTTAGGTTAAATATCAATAGAAGATATGTATCCTGATATATTTAGGTTAAATATCAATATAGGATATGTATCCTGATATATTTAGGTTAAATATCAATAGAAGATATGTATCCTGATATATTTAGGTTAAATATCAATAGAAGACATGTATCCTGATATATTTAGGTTAAATATCAATAGAAGATATGTATCCTGATATATTTAGGTTAAATATCAAAATAGGATATGTATCCTGATATATTTAGGTTAAATATCAATATAGGATATGTATCCTGATGTATTTAGGTTAAATATCAATATAAGATATGTATCCTGATATATTTAGGTTAAATATCAAAATAGGATATGTATCCTGATGTATTTAGGTTAAATATCAATAGAAGATATGTATCCTGATGTATTTAGGTTAAATATCAATAGAAGACATGTATCCTGATATATTTCGGTTAAATATCAAAATAGGATATGTATCCTGATATATTTAGGTTAAATATCAATATAGGATATGTATCCTGATGTATTTAGGTTAAATATAAATATAAGATATGTATCCTGATATATTTAGGTTAAATATCAAAATAGGATATGTATCCTGATATATTTAAGTTAAATATCAATATAGGATATGTATCCTGATATATTTAGGTTAAATATCAATAGAAGATATGTATCATGATGTATTTAGGTTAAATATCAATAGAAGATATGTATCCTCATATATTTAGGTTAAATATCAATAGAAGATATGTATCCTGATATATTTAGGTTAAATATCAATAGAAGACATGTATCCTGATATATTTAGGTTAAATATCAATAGAAGATATGTATCCTCATATATTTAGGTTCAATATCAAGAGAAGATATGTATCCTGATATATTTAGGTTAAATATCAATAGAAGATATGGATATGTATCCTGATATATTTAGGTTAAATATCAATATAGGATATGTATCCTGATATATTTAGGTTAAATATCAATATAGGATATGTATCCTGATATATTTAGGTTAAATATCAAAGTAGGATATGTATCCTGATATATTTAAGTTAAATATCAATATAGGATATGTATCCTGATATATTTAGGTTAAATATCAATAGAAGATATGTATCATGATGTATTTAGGTTAAATATCAATGGAAGATATGTATCCTCATATATTTAGGTTAAATATCAATAGAAGATATGTATCCTGATATATTTAGGTTAAATATCAATAGAAGACATGTATCCTGATATATTTAGGTTAAATATCAATAGAAGATATGTATCCTGATATATTTAGGTTAAATATCAATAGAAGATATGTATCCTGATATATTTAGGTTCAATATCAATAGAAGATATGTATCCTCATATATTTAGGTTCAATATCAAGAGAAGATATGTATCCTGATATATTTAGGTTCAATATCAATAGAAGATATGGATATGTATCCTGATATATTTAGGTTAAATATCAATAGAAGATATGTATCCTCATATATTGAGGTTAAATATCAAAATAAGATATGTATCCTGATATATTTAGGTTAAATATCAATAGAAGATATGTATCCTGATATATTTAGGTTAAATATCAAAATAGGATATGTATCCTGATATATTTAGGTTAAATATCAATATAGGATATGTATCCTGATATATTTAGGTTAAATATGAATAGAAGATATGTATCCTGATATATTTAGGTTAAATATCAATAGAAGACATGTATCCTGATATATTTAGGTTAAATATCAATAGAAGATATGTATCCTGATATATTTCGGTTAAATATCAAAATAGGATATGTATCCTGATATATTTAGGTTAAATATTAATAGATGATATGTATCCTGATATATTTAGGTTAAATATCAATAGAAGATATGTATCATGATGTATTTAGGTTAAATATCAAAATAGGATATGTATCCTGATATATTTAGGTTAAATATCAATATAGGATATGTATCCTGATATATTTAGGTTAAATATCAAAAGAAGACATGTATCCTGATATATTTAGGTTAAATATCAATAGAAGATATGTATCCTGATATATTTAGGTTAAATATCAATATAGGATATGTATCCTGATATATTTAGGTTAAATATCAATAGAAGATATGTATCCTGATATATTTAGGTTAAATATCAATAGAAGACATGTATCCTGATATATTTAGGTTAAATATCAATAGAAGATATGTATCCTGATATATTTAGGTTAAATATCAAAATAGGATATGTATCCTGATATATTTAGGTTAAATATCAATATAGGATATGTATCCTGATGTATTTAGGTTAAATATCAATATAAGATATGTATCCTGATATATTTAGGTTAAATATCAAAATAGGATATGTATCCTGATGTATTTAGGTTAAATATCAATAGAAGATATGTATCCTGATGTATTTAGGTTAAATATCAATAGAAGACATGTATCCTGATATATTTCGGTTAAATATCAAAATAGGATATGTATCCTGATATATTTAGGTTAAATATCAATATAGGATATGTATCCTGATGTATTTAGGTTAAATATAAATATAAGATATGTATCCTGATATATTTAGGTTAAATATCAAAATAGGATATGTATCCTGATATATTTAAGTTAAATATCAATATAGGATATGTATCCTGATGTATTTAGGTTAAATATCAATATAAGATATGTATCCTGATATATTTAGGTTAAATATCAAAATAGGATATGTATCCTGATATATTTAAGTTAAATATCAATATAGGATATGTATCCTGATATATTTAGGTTAAATATTAATAGATGATATGTATCCTGATATATTTAGGTTAAATATCAATAGAAGATATGTATCATGATGTATTTAGGTTAAATATCAATAGAAGATATGTATCCTCATATATTTAGGGTAAATATCAATAGAAGATATGTATCCTCATATATTTAGGTTAAATATCAATAGAAGACATGTATCCTGATATATTTAGGTTAAATATCAATAGAAGATATGTATCCTGATATATTTAGGTTAAATATCAAAATAGGATATGTATCCTGATATATTTAGGTTAAATATCAATATAGGATATGTATCCTGATGTATTTAGGTTAAATATCAAAAGAAGACATGTATCCTGATATATTTAGGTTAAATATCAATAGAAGATATGTATCCTGATATATTTCGGTTAAATATCAAAATAGGATATGTATCCTGATATATTTAGGTTAAATATTAATAGATGATATGTATCCTGATATATTTAGGTTAAATATCAATAGAAGATATGTATCATGATGTATTTAGGTTAAATATCAAAATAGGATATGTATCCTGATATATTTAGGTTAAATATCAATATAGGATATGTATCCTGATATATTTAGGTTAAATATCAAAAGAAGACATGTATCCTGATATATTTAGGTTAAATATCAATAGAAGATATGTATCCTGATATATTTAGGTTAAATATCAAAATAGGATATGTATCCTGATATATTTAGGTTAAATATCAATATAGGATATGTATCCTGATGTATTTAGGTTAAATATCAATATAAGATATGTATCCTGATATATTTAGGTTAAATATCAAAATAGGATATGTATCCTGATGTATTTAGGTTAAATATCAATAGAAGATATGTATCCTGATGTATTTAGGTTAAATATCAATAGAAGACATGTATCCTGATATATTTAGGTTAAATATGAATATAGGATATGTATCCTGATATATTTAGGTTAAATATCAAAATAGGATATGTATCCTGATATATTTAGGTTAAATATCAAAATAGGATATGTATCCTGATATATTTAGGTTAAATATGAATAGAAGATATGTATCCTGATATATTTAGGTTAAATATCAATAGAAGACATGTATCCTGATATATTTAGGTTAAATATCAATAGAAGATATGTATCCTGATATATTTAGGTTAAATATCAAAATAGGATATGTATCCTGATATATTTAGGTTAAATATCAATATAGGATATGTATCCTGATGTATTTAGGTTAAATATCAATATAAGATATGTATCCTGATATATTTAGGTTAAATATCAAAATAGGATATGTATCCTGATGTATTTAGGTTAAATATCAATAGAAGATATGTATCCTGATGTATTTAGGTTAAATATCAATAGAAGACATGTATCCTGATATATTTAGGTTAAATATGAATATAGGATATGTATCCTGATATATTTAGGTTAAATATCAAAATAGGATATGTATCCTGATATATTTAGGTTAAATATCAATATAGGATATGTATCCTGATATATTTAGGTTAAATATCAAAAGAAGACATGTATCCTGATATATTTAGGTTAAATATCAATAGAAGATATGTATCCTGATATATTTAGGTTAAATATGAATAGAAGATATGTATCCTGATATATTTAGGTTAAATATCAATAGAAGACATGTATCCTGATATATTTAGGTTAAATATCAATAGAAGATATGTATCCTGATATATTTAGGTTAAATATCAAAATAGGATATGTATCCTGATATATTTAGGTTAAATATCAATATAGGATATGTATCCTGATGTATTTAGGTTAAATATCAATATAAGATATGTATCCTGATATATTTAGGTTAAATATCAAAATAGGATATGTATCCTGATGTATTTAGGTTAAATATCAATAGAAGATATGTATCCTGATGTATTTAGGTTAAATATCAATAGAAGACATGTATCCTGATATATTTAGGTTAAATATGAATATAGGATATGTATCCTGATATATTTAGGTTAAATATCAAAATAGGATATGTATCCTGATATATTTAGGTTAAATATCAATATAGGATATGTATCCTGATATATTTAGGTTAAATATCAAAAGAAGACATGTATCCTGATATATTTAGGTTAAATATCAATAGAAGATATGTATCCTGATATATTTCGGTTAAATATCAAAATAGGATATGTATCCTGATATATTTAGGTTAAATATCAATATAGGATATGTATCCTGATGTATTTAGGTTAAATATAAATATAAGATATGTATCCTGATATATTTAGGTTAAATATCAAAATAGGATATGTATCCTGATATATTTAAGTTAAATATCAATATAGGATATGTATCCTGATATATTTAGGTTAAATATTAATAGATGATATGTATCCTGATATATTTAGGTTAAATATCAATAGAAGATATGTATCATGATGTATTTAGGTTAAATATCAAAATAGGATATGTATCCTGATATATTTAGGTTAAATATCAATATAGGATATGTATCCTGATGTATTTAGGTTAAATATCAAAAGAAGACATGTATCCTGATATATTTAGGTTAAATATCAATAGAAGATATGTATCCTGATATATTTAGGTTAAATATCAATATAGGATATGTATCCTGATATATTTAGGTTAAATATCAATAGAAGATATGTATCCTGATATATTTCGGTTAAATATCAAAATAGGATATGTATCCTGATATATTTAGGTTAAATATCAATATAGGATATGTATCCTGATATATTTAGGTTAAATATCAAAATAGGATATGTATCCTGATATATTTAAGTTAAATATCAATATAGGATATGTATCCTGATGTATTTAGGTTAAATATCAATATAAGATATGTATCCTGATATATTTAGGTTAAATATCAAAATAGGATATGTATCCTGATATATTTAAGTTAAATATCAATATAGGATATGTATCCTGATATATTTAGGTTAAATATCAATAGAAGATATGTATCCTGATATATTTAGGTTAAATATCAAAATAGGATATGTATCCTGATATATTTAGGTTAAATATCAATATAGGATATGTATCCTGATGTATTTAGGTTAAATATCAAAAGAAGACATGTATCCTGATATATTTAGGTTAAATATCAATAGAAGATATGTATCCTGATATATTTCGGTTAAATATCAAAATAGGATATGTATCCTGATATATTTAGGTTAAATATTAATAGATGATATGTATCCTGATATATTTAGGTTAAATATCAATAGAAGATATGTATCATGATGTATTTAGGTTAAATATCAAAATAGGATATGTATCCTGATATATTTAGGTTAAATATCAATATAGGATATGTATCCTGATATATTTAGGTTAAATATCAAAAGAAGACATGTATCCTGATATATTTAGGTTAAATATCAATAGAAGATATGTATCCTGATATATTTAGGTTAAATATCAATATAGGATATGTATCCTGATATATTTAGGTTAAATATCAATAGAAGATATGTATCCTGATATATTTAGGTTAAATATCAATAGAAGACATGTATCCTGATATATTTAGGTTAAATATCAATAGAAGATATGTATCCTGATATATTTAGGTTAAATATCAAAATAGGATATGTATCCTGATATATTTAGGTTAAATATCAATATAGGATATGTATCCTGATGTATTTAGGTTAAATATCAATATAAGATATGTATCCTGATATATTTAGGTTAAATATCAAAATAGGATATGTATCCTGATGTATTTAGGTTAAATATCAATAGAAGATATGTATCCTGATGTATTTAGGTTAAATATCAATAGAAGACATGTATCCTGATATATTTCGGTTAAATATCAAAATAGGATATGTATCCTGATATATTTAGGTTAAATATCAATATAGGATATGTATCCTGATGTATTTAGGTTAAATATAAATATAAGATATGTATCCTGATATATTTAGGTTAAATATCAAAATAGGATATGTATCCTGATATATTTAAGTTAAATATCAATATAGGATATGTATCCTGATATATTTAGGTTAAATATCAATAGAAGATATGTATCATGATGTATTTAGGTTAAATATCAATAGAAGATATGTATCCTCATATATTTAGGTTAAATATCAATAGAAGATATGTATCCTGATATATTTAGGTTAAATATCAATAGAAGACATGTATCCTGATATATTTAGGTTAAATATCAATAGAAGATATGTATCCTCATATATTTAGGTTCAATATCAAGAGAAGATATGTATCCTGATATATTTAGGTTAAATATCAATAGAAGATATGGATATGTATCCTGATATATTTAGGTTAAATATCAATATAGGATATGTATCCTGATATATTTAGGTTAAATATCAATATAGGATATGTATCCTGATATATTTAGGTTAAATATCAAAGTAGGATATGTATCCTGATATATTTAAGTTAAATATCAATATAGGATATGTATCCTGATATATTTAGGTTAAATATCAATAGAAGATATGTATCATGATGTATTTAGGTTAAATATCAATGGAAGATATGTATCCTCATATATTTAGGTTAAATATCAATAGAAGATATGTATCCTGATATATTTAGGTTAAATATCAATAGAAGACATGTATCCTGATATATTTAGGTTAAATATCAATAGAAGATATGTATCCTGATATATTTAGGTTAAATATCAATAGAAGATATGTATCCTGATATATTTAGGTTCAATATCAATAGAAGATATGTATCCTCATATATTTAGGTTCAATATCAAGAGAAGATATGTATCCTGATATATTTAGGTTCAATATCAATAGAAGATATGGATATGTATCCTGATATATTTAGGTTAAATATCAATAGAAGATATGTATCCTCATATATTGAGGTTAAATATCAAAATAAGATATGTATCCTGATATATTTAGGTTAAATATCAATAGAAGATATGTATCCTGATATATTTAGGTTAAATATCAAAATAGGATATGTATCCTGATATATTTAGGTTAAATATCAATATAGGATATGTATCCTGATATATTTAGGTTAAATATGAATAGAAGATATGTATCCTGATATATTTAGGTTAAATATCAATAGAAGACATGTATCCTGATATATTTAGGTTAAATATCAATAGAAGATATGTATCCTGATATATTTCGGTTAAATATCAAAATAGGATATGTATCCTGATATATTTAGGTTAAATATTAATAGATGATATGTATCCTGATATATTTAGGTTAAATATCAATAGAAGATATGTATCATGATGTATTTAGGTTAAATATCAAAATAGGATATGTATCCTGATATATTTAGGTTAAATATCAATATAGGATATGTATCCTGATATATTTAGGTTAAATATCAAAAGAAGACATGTATCCTGATATATTTAGGTTAAATATCAATAGAAGATATGTATCCTGATATATTTAGGTTAAATATCAATATAGGATATGTATCCTGATATATTTAGGTTAAATATCAATAGAAGATATGTATCCTGATATATTTAGGTTAAATATCAATAGAAGACATGTATCCTGATATATTTAGGTTAAATATCAATAGAAGATATGTATCCTGATATATTTAGGTTAAATATCAAAATAGGATATGTATCCTGATATATTTAGGTTAAATATCAATATAGGATATGTATCCTGATGTATTTAGGTTAAATATCAATATAAGATATGTATCCTGATATATTTAGGTTAAATATCAAAATAGGATATGTATCCTGATGTATTTAGGTTAAATATCAATAGAAGATATGTATCCTGATGTATTTAGGTTAAATATCAATAGAAGACATGTATCCTGATATATTTCGGTTAAATATCAAAATAGGATATGTATCCTGATATATTTAGGTTAAATATCAATATAGGATATGTATCCTGATGTATTTAGGTTAAATATAAATATAAGATATGTATCCTGATATATTTAGGTTAAATATCAAAATAGGATATGTATCCTGATATATTTAAGTTAAATATCAATATAGGATATGTATCCTGATATATTTAGGTTAAATATCAATAGAAGATATGTATCATGATGTATTTAGGTTAAATATCAATAGAAGATATGTATCCTCATATATTTAGGTTAAATATCAATAGAAGATATGTATCCTGATATATTTAGGTTAAATATCAATATAGGATATGTATCCTGATATATTTAGGTTAAATATCAATATAGGATATGTATCCTGATATATTTAGGTTAAATATCAAAATAGGATATGTATCCTGATATATTTAGGTTAAATATCAAAATAGGATATGTATCCTGATATATTTAAGTTAAATATCAATATAGGATATGTATCCTGATATATTTAGGTTAAATATCAATATAGGATATGTATCCTGATATATTTAGGTTAAATATCAAAATAGGATATGTATCCTGATATATTTAAGTTAAATATCAATATAGGATATGTATCCTGATATATTTAGGTTAAATATCAATAGAAGATATGTATCATGATGTATTTAGGTTAAATATCAATGGAAGATATGTATCCTCATATATTTAGGTTAAATATCAATAGAAGATATGTATCCTGATATATTTAGGTTAAATATCAATAGAAGACATGTATCCTGATATATTTAGGTTAAATATCAATAGAAGATATGTATCCTGATATATTTAGGTTAAATATCAATAGAAGATATGTATCCTGATATATTTAGGTTCAATATCAATAGAAGATATGTATCCTCATATATTTAGGTTCAATATCAAGAGAAGATATGTATCCTGATATATTTAGGTTCAATATCAATAGAAGATATGGATATGTATCCTGATATATTTAGGTTAAATATCAATAGAAGATATGTATCCTCATATATTGAGGTTAAATATCAAAATAAGATATGTATCCTGATATATTTAGGTTAAATATCAATAGAAGATATGTATCCTGATATATTTAGGTTAAATATCAAAATAGGATATGTATCCTGATATATTTAGGTTAAATATCAATATAGGATATGTATCCTGATATATTTAGGTTAAATATGAATAGAAGATATGTATCCTGATATATTTAGGTTAAATATCAATAGAAGACATGTATCCTGATATATTTAGGTTAAATATCAATAGAAGATATGTATCCTGATATATTTAGGTTAAATATCAAAATAGGATATGTATCCTGATATATTTAGGTTAAATATCAATATAGGATATGTATCCTGATGTATTTAGGTTAAATATCAATATAAGATATGTATCCTGATATATTTAGGTTAAATATCAAAATAGGATATGTATCCTGATGTATTTAGTTTAAATATCAATAGAAGATATGTATCCTGATGTATTTAGGTTAAATATCAATAGAAGACATGTATCCTGATATATTTAGGTTAAATATGAATATAGGATATGTATCCTGATATATTTAGGTTAAATATCAAAATAGGATATGTATCCTGATATATTTAGGTTAAATATCAATATAGGATATGTATCCTGATATATTTAGGTTAAATATCAAAAGAAGACATGTATCCTGATATATTTAGGTTAAATATCAATAGAAGATATGTATCCTGATATATTTCGGTTAAATATCAAAATAGGATATGTATCCTGATATATTTAGGTTAAATATCAATATAGGATATGTATCCTGATATATTTAGGTTAAATATCAAAATAGGATATGTATCCTGATATATTTAAGTTAAATATCAATATAGGATATGTATCCTGATGTATTTAGGTTAAATATCAATATAAGATATGTATCCTGATATATTTAGGTTAAATATCAAAATAGGATATGTATCCTGATATATTTAAGTTAAATATCAATATAGGATATGTATCCTGATATATTTAGGTTAAATATTAATAGATGATATGTATCCTGATATATTTAGGTTAAATATCAATAGAAGATATGTATCATGATGTATTTAGGTTAAATATCAATAGAAGATATGTATCCTCATATATTTAGGGTAAATATCAATAGAAGATATGTATCCTGATATATTTAGGTTAAATATCAATAGAAGACATGTATCCTGATATATTTAGGTTAAATATCAATAGAAGATATGTATCCTGATATATTTAGGTTAAATATCAAAATAGGATATGTATCCTGATATATTTAGGTTAAATATCAATATAGGATATGTATCCTGATGTATTTAGGTTAAATATCAAAAGAAGACATGTATCCTGATATATTTAGGTTAAATATCAATAGAAGATATGTATCCTGATATATTTCGGTTAAATATCAAAATAGGATATGTATCCTGATATATTTAGGTTAAATATTAATAGATGATATGTATCCTGATATATTTAGGTTAAATATCAATAGAAGATATGTATCATGATGTATTTAGGTTAAATATCAAAATAGGATATGTATCCTGATATATTTAGGTTAAATATCAATATAGGATATGTATCCTGATATATTTAGGTTAAATATCAAAAGAAGACATGTATCCTGATATATTTAGGTTAAATATCAATAGAAGATATGTATCCTGATATATTTAGGTTAAATATCAATATAGGATATGTATCCTGATATATTTAGGTTAAATATCAATAGAAGATATGTATCCTGATATATTTAGGTTAAATATCAATAGAAGACATGTATCCTGATATATTTAGGTTAAATATCAATAGAAGATATGTATCCTGATATATTTAGGTTAAATATCAAAATAGGATATGTATCCTGATATATTTAGGTTAAATATCAATATAGGATATGTATCCTGATATATTTAGGTTAAATATCAATATAGGATATGTATCCTGATATATTTAGGTTAAATATCAATAGAAGATATGTATCCTGATATATTTAGGTTAAATATCAATAGAAGACATGTATCCTGATATATTTAGGTTAAATATCAATAGAAGATATGTATCCTGATATATTTAGGTTAAATATCAAAATAGGATATGTATCCTGATATATTTAGGTTAAATATCAATATAGGATATGTATCCTGATGTATTTAGGTTAAATATCAATATAAGATATGTATACTGATATATTTAGGTTAAATATCAAAATAGGATATGTATCCTGATGTATTTAGGTTAAATATCAATAGAAGATATGTATCCTGATGTATTTAGGTTAAATATCAATAGAAGACATGTATCCTGATATATTTCGGTTAAATATCAAAATAGGATATGTATCCTGATATATTTAGGTTAAATATCAATATAGGATATGTATCCTGATGTATTTAGGTTAAATATAAATATAAGATATGTATCCTGATATATTTAGGTTAAATATCAAAATAGGATATGTATCCTGATATATTTAAGTTAAATATCAATATAGGATATGTATCCTGATATATTTAGGTTAAATATCAATAGAAGATATGTATCATGATGTATTTAGGTTAAATATCAATAGAAGATATGTATCCTCATATATTTAGGTTAAATATCAATAGAAGATATGTATCCTGATATATTTAGGTTAAATATCAAAATAGGATATGTATCCTGATATATTTAGGTTAAATATCAATATAGGATATGTATCCTGATGTATTTAGGTTAAATATCAATATAAGATATGTATCCTGATATATTTAGGTTAAATATCAATAGAAGATATGTATCCTGATATATTTAGGTTCAATATCAATAGAAGATATGTATCCTCATATATTTAGGTTCAATATCAAGAGAAGATATGTATCCTCATATATTTAGGTTCAATATCAATAGAAGACATGTATCCTGATATATTTAGGTTAAATATCAATAGAAGATATGTATCCTCATATATTTAGGTTCAATATCAAGAGAAGATATGTATCCTGATATATTTAGGTTCAATATCAATAGAAGATATGGATATGTATCCTGATATATTTAGGTTAAATATCAATATAGGATATGTATCCTGATATATTTAGGTTAAATATCAATATAGGATATGTATCCTGATATATTTAGGTTAAATATCAAAATAGGATATGTATCCTGATATATTTAAGTTAAATATCAATATAGGATATGTATCCTGATATATTTAGGTTAAATATCAATAGAAGATATGTATCATGATGTATTTAGGTTAAATATCAATGGAAGATATGTATCCTCATATATTTAGGTTAAATATCAATAGAAGATATGTATCCTGATATATTTAGGTTAAATATCAATAGAAGACATGTATCCTGATATATTTAGGTTAAATATCAATAGAAGATATGTATCCTGATATATTTAGGTTAAATATCAATAGAAGATATGTATCCTGATATATTTAGGTTCAATATCAATAGAAGATATGTATCCTCATATATTTAGGTTCAATATCAAGAGAAGATATGTATCCTGATATATTTAGGTTCAATATCAATAGAAGATATGGATATGTATCCTGATATATTTAGGTTAAATATCAATAGAAGATATGTATCCTCATATATTGAGGTTAAATATCAAAATAAGATATGTATCCTGATATATTTAGGTTAAATATCAATAGAAGATATGTATCCTGATATATTTAGGTTAAATATCAAAATAGGATATGTATCCTGATATATTTAGGTTAAATATCAATATAGGATATGTATCCTGATATATTTAGGTTAAATATGAATAGAAGATATGTATCCTGATATATTTAGGTTAAATATCAATAGAAGACATGTATCCTGATATATTTAGGTTAAATATCAATAGAAGATATGTATCCTGATATATTTAGGTTAAATATCAATATAGGATATGTATCCTGATGTATTTAGGTTAAATATCAATATAAGATATGTATACTGATATATTTAGGTTAAATATCAAAATAGGATATGTATCCTGATGTATTTAGGTTAAATATCAATAGAAGATATGTATCCTGATGTATTTAGGTTAAATATCAATAGAAGACATGTATCCTGATATATTTCGGTTAAATATCAAAATAGGATATGTATCCTGATATATTTAGGTTAAATATCAATAGAAGATATGGATATGTATCCTGATATATTTAGGTTAAATATCAATAGAAGATATGTATCCTCATATATTGAGGTTAAATATCAAAATAAGATATGTATCCTGATATATTTAGGTTAAATATCAATAGAAGATATGTATCCTGATATATTTAGGTTAAATATCAAAATAGGATATGTATCCTGATATATTTAGGTTAAATATCAATATAGGATATGTATCCTGATATATTTAGGTTAAATATGAATAGAAGATATGTATCCTGATATATTTAGGTTAAATATCAATAGAAGACATGTATCCTGATATATTTAGGTTAAATATCAATAGAAGATATGTATCCTGATATATTTAGGTTAAATATCAATATAGGATATGTATCCTGATGTATTTAGGTTAAATATCAATATAAGATATGTATACTGATATATTTAGGTTAAATATCAAAATAGGATATGTATCCTGATGTATTTAGGTTAAATATCAATAGAAGATATGTATCCTGATGTATTTAGGTTAAATATCAATAGAAGACATGTATCCTGATATATTTAGGTTAAATATGAATATAGGATATGTATCCTGATATATTTAGGTTAAATATCAAAATAGGATATGTATCCTGATATATTTAGGTTAAATATCAATATAGGATATGTATCCTGATATATTTAGGTTAAATATCAAAAGAAGACATGTATCCTGATATATTTAGGTTAAATATCAATAGAAGATATGTATCCTGATATATTTCGGTTAAATATCAAAATAGGATATGTATCCTGATATATTTAGGTTAAATATCAATATAGGATATGTATCCTGATATATTTAGGTTAAATATCAAAATAGGATATGTATCCTGATATATTTAAGTTAAATATCAATATAGGATATGTATCCTGATGTATTTAGGTTAAATATCAATATAAGATATGTATCCTGATATATTTAGGTTAAATATCAAAATAGGATATGTATCCTGATATATTTAAGTTAAATATCAATATAGGATATGTATCCTGATATATTTAGGTTAAATATTAATAGATGATATGTATCCTGATATATTTAGGTTAAATATCAATAGAAGATATGTATCATGATGTATTTAGGTTAAATATCAATAGAAGATATGTATCCTGATATATTTAGGTTAAATATTAATAGATGATATGTATCCTGATATATTTAGGTTAAATATCAATAGAAGATATGTATCATGATGTATTTAGGTTAAATATCAATAGAAGATATGTATCCTCATATATTTAGGTTAAATATCAATAGAAGATATGTATCCTGATATATTTAGGTTAAATATCAATAGAAGACATGTATCCTGATATATTTAGGTTAAATATCAATAGAAGATATGTATCCTGATATATTTAGGTTAAATATCAAAATAGGATATGTATCCTGATATATTTAGGTTAAATATCAATATAGGATATGTATCCTGATGTATTTAGGTTAAATATCAATAGAAGATATGTATCCTGATATATTTAGGTTAAATATCAAAATAGGATATGTATCCTGATATATTTAAGTTAAATATCAATATAGGATATGTATCCTGATATATTTAGGTTAAATATTAATAGATGATATGTATCCTGATATATTTAGGTTAAATATCAATAGAAGATATGTATCATGATGTATTTAGGTTAAATATCAATAGAAGATATGTATATATATATGTATCCTCATATATCCTCATGTATCCTCATATATTTAGGACAGACAGATGTATCATAGGTTATACCCTGGGGAGGCTACACCATGTATCTATGGCCTTCAAAAAATCCACAAGGAAGGGTTTCCCCTCAGACCCATTGTCTGTAGCATTGACTCTACCACGTACAATGTAGCGGAATATGTAAAAACAGTCTTATCCCCATTGGTAGGCAACACTGATCATCATATAGAGAACACAAAAGGGTTTGTGGCGAGCATCAAAGACCTCAGATTGGAGCCAGAGGAAACTTTGGTGTCTTATGATGTGACTTCACTTTTCACATCTGTCCCCACCTCAGCAGCAGTCTCGGTGGTGAGGAAGAGACTGCTCGAGGACTCAACTCTGCATCGGAGAACAAAACTTAGTGCTGACCACATCTGCCAATTACTGGAAATTTGCCTTAACACCACATATTTTCAGTTTAGAGGGAAATTCTACAGACAAATTCATGGTTGTGCTATGGGCTCACCAGTCTCACCCATAGTGGCGAATCTGTACATGGAAGAGATGGAGAAACAGGCTCTCACATCCTTCTCAGGGACAAAACCAAGGCACTGGTTTAGATACGTGGATGACACCTTTGTCATAATCAAAAAACAAGAAATTCAGTCTTTCACAGATCACATCAATGCGGTGGACACCAATATTAAATTTACTCGCGAGGACACTAAAGAAAACCAACTAGCCTTCTTAGACTGCAAGGTAATTATAGGAAAGGACAGACAGCTACTTACAGAGGTCTTTAGAAAGGCCACACACACTGACCAATACCTGCTTTTTGAATCAAACCATCCACTACAACATAAACTAGGGGTTATTAGGACCCTCCAACATAGAGCGGAACAAATACCAACTAGTGCTGAGGGAAAGAAAAAGGAGACACAACATGTCCAGAGAGCGCTCTCAACCTGTGGGTACCCACGGTGGGCTTTTAACAAATGTCAAAAGAAGAGAGTAGGGAAAGAAACCCAAAAGCCCACAGAAGTAAAAAGGAGAGGAGTGGTAGTCCCTTATGTAGCGGGGGTCTCCGAAAAACTCCAGAGGATCTTATGGCAACACAAAATTCCTACCTATTTCAAACCAGTAAATACCCTGAGACAAAAATTAGTGCATCCTAAAGACAAGACTCCAAACCAGAAACAAAGCAATGTGGTCTATTCCATCCACTGTAAAGATGAGGAATGCAACGAGCACTACATTGGGGAAACTAAGCAAATGCTCCAAAAAAGGCTTTATCAACATCGCAGGGACAATTCTAGTGGTCCTCAATCAGCAGTACATCTACACCTGAAAGCTACCAATCACTCTTTTCAGGACAGCGAGGTAAAGATTTTGGCCAAAGAAAACAGATGGTTTGAAAGAGGAGTAAAGGAAGCCATTTTTGTCAAACAACAGAACCCATCATTGAATCGGAATGGTGGTTTGAGGTTTAATTTGGACCCTGTGTTCAGCAGGTTACTGGGACCAAAACCCACAGCTCTTAGTCTTGCAAATGAGGTGAAGCCAGGGCCGAGCCAGAACAATAGATGCTAACGAGCCAGGATCAGAGTCGTTCATACCCTATTCAGGGAGCGACACTTCCCCTTTTATCGGAGGTGTTAATAACAGGATAGGATTATACCACTACTCGGCCCAGGCTTAGTGTAACGAACCAATAGGAGGAGGGTGTTGGCACACCAATTCCGCCCACTCTTACGGTATTTAAGGCCTAAGCTACCAGCACTTATTAGTTCGCTGACGAAGCTCTTCGGATGAGGAGCGAAACGTCCGACACTTTCTTCACAGAAGTACAGATGACGCCTCAAGAAGCCTTTTCCTCGATATTTAGGTTAAATATCAATAGAAGATATGTATCCTGATATATTTAGGTTAAATATCAATAGAAGACATGTATCCTGATATATTTAGGTTAAATATCAATAGAAGATATGTATCCTGATATATTTAGATTAAATATCAAAATAGGATATGTATCCTGATATATTTAGGTTAAATATCAATATAGGATATGTATCCTGATGTATTTAGGTTAAATATCAATAGAAGATATGTATCCTGATATATTTAGGTTAAATATCAATAGAAGATATGTATCCTCATATATTGAGGTTAAATATCAAAATAAGATATGTATCCTGATATATTTAGGTTAAATATCAATATAGGATATGCATCCTGATGTATTTAAGTTAAATATCAATATAGGATATGTATCCTGATATATTTAGGTTAAATATTAATAGATGATATGTATCCTGATATATTTAGGTTAAATATCAATATAAGAAATGTATCCTGATATATTTAGGTTAAATATCAAAATAGGATATGTATCCTGATGTATTTAGGTTAAATATCAATAGAAGATATGTATCCTGATGTATTTAGGTTAAATATCAATATAAGATATGTATCCTGATATATTTAGGTTAAATATCAAAATAGGATATGTATCCTGATGTATTTAGGTTAAATATCAATAGAAGATATGTATCCTGATGTATTTAGGTTAAATATCAATAGAAGACATGTATCCTGATATATTTAGGTTAAATATGAATATAGGATATGTATCCTGATATATTTAGGTTAAATATCAAAATAGGATATGTATCCTGATATATTTAGGTTAAATATCAATATAGGATATGTATCCTGATATATTTAGGTTAAATATCAAAAGAAGACATGTATCCTGATATATTTAGGTTAAATATCAATAGAAGATATGTATCCTGATATATTTAGGTTAAATATCAATATAGGATATGTATCCTGATATATTTAGGTTAAATATGAATAGAAGATATGTATCCTGATATATTTAGGTTAAATATGAATAGAAGACATGTATCCTGATATATTTAGGTTAAATATGAATAGAAGATATGTATCCTGATATATTTAGGTTAAATATGAATAGAATATATGTATCCTGATATATTTAGGTTAAATATCAATAGAAGACATGTATCCTGATATATTTAGGTTAAATATCAATAGAAGATATGTATCCTGATATATTTAGGTTAAATATCAAAATAGGATATGTATCCTGATATATTTAGGTTAAATATCAATATAGGATATGTATCCTGATGTATTTAGGTTAAATATCAATATAAGATATGTATCCTGATATATTTAGGTTAAATATCAAAATAGGATATGTATCCTGATGTATTTAGGTTAAATATCAATAGAAGATATGTATCCTGATGTATTTAGGTTAAATATCAATAGAAGACATGTATCCTGATATATTTAGGTTAAATATCAATAGAAGACATGTATCCTGATATATTTAGGTTAAATATCAATAGAAGATATGTATCCTGATATATTTAGGTTAAATATCAAAATAGGATATGTATCCTGATATATTTAGGTTAAATATCAATATAGGATATGTATCCTGATGTATTTAGGTTAAATATCAATAGAAGATATGTATCCTCATATATTGAGGTTAAATATCAAAATAAGATATGTATCCTGATATATTTAGGTTAAATATCAATATAGGATATGTATCCTGATGTATTTAGGTTAAATATCAATAGAAGATATGTATCCTGATATATTTAGGTTCAATATCAAAATAGGATATGTATCCTGATATATTTAGGTTAAATATGAATATAGGATATGTATCCTGATATATTTAGGTTAAATATCAAAATAGGATATGTATCCTGATATATTTAGGTTAAATATCAATATAGGATATGTATCCTGATATATTTAGGTTAAATATCAAAAGAAGACATGTATCCTGATATATTTAGGTTAAATATCAATAGAAGATATGTATCCTGATATATTTCGGTTAAATATCAAAATAGGATATGTATCCTGATATATTTAGGTTAAATATCAATATAGGATATGTATCCTGATATATTTAGGTTAAATATCAATAGAAGATATGTATCCTGATATATTTAGGTTAAATATCAATAGAAGACATGTATCCTGATATATTTAGGTTAAATATCAATAGAAGATATGTATCCTGATATATTTAGGTTAAATATCAATATAGGATATGTATCCTGATGTATTTAGGTTAAATATCAATAGAAGATATGTATCCTGATATATTTAGGTTAAATATCAAAATAGGATATGTATCCTGATATATTAAGGTTAAATATCAATATAGGATATGTATCCTGATGTATTTAGGTTAAATATCAATAGAAAATATGTATCCTGATATATTTAGGTTAAATATCAAAATAGGATATGTATCCTGATATATTTAGGTTAAATATGAATATAGGATATGTATCCTGATATATTTAGGTTAAATATCAAAATAGGATATGTATCCTGATATATTTAGGTTAAATATCAAAAGAAGACATGTATCCTGATATATTTAGGTTAAATATCAATAGAAGATATGTATCCTGATATATTTCGGTTAAATATCAAAATAGGATATGTATCCTGATATATTTAGGTTAAATATCAATGTAGGATATGTATCCTGATATATTTAGGTTAAATATCAATAGAAGATATGTATCCTGATATATTTAGGTTAAATATCAATAGAAGACATGTATCCTGATATATTTAGGTTAAATATCAATAGAAGATATGTATCCTGATATATTTAGGTTAAATATCAATATAGGATATGTATCCTGATGTATTTAGGTTAAATATCAATAGAAGATATGTATCCTGATATATTTAGGTTAAATATCAAAATAGGATATGTATCCTGATATATTAAGGTTAAATATCAATATAGGATATGTATCCTGATGTATTTAGGTTAAATATCAATAGAAGATATGTATCCTGATATATTTAGGTTAAATATCAATAGAAGACATGTATCCTGATATATTTAGGTTAAATATCAATATAGGATATGTATCCTGATATATTTAGGTTAAATATCAATAGAAGACATGTATCCTGATATATTTAGGTTGAATATCAATAGAAGATATGTATCCTGATGTATTTAGGATAAATATCAATAGAAGATAAGTATCCTGATATATTTAGGTTAAATATCAATAGAAGATATGTATCCTGATATATTTAGGTTAAATATCAAAATAGGATATGTATCCTGATATATTTAGGTTAAATATCAATATAGGATATGTATCCTGATATATTTAGGTTAAATATCAATAGAAGACATGTATCCTGATATATTTAGGTTAAATATCAAAATAGGATATGTATCCTGATATATTTAGGTTAAATATCAATATAGGATATGTATCCTGATATATTTAGGTTAAATATCAATATAGGATATGTATCCTGATATATTTAGGTTAAATATTAATAGAAGATATGTATCCTGATATATTTAGGTTGAATATCAATAGAAGATATGTATCCTGATGTATTTAGGTTAAATATCAATAGAAGATAAGTATCCTGATATATTTAGGTTAAATATCAATAGAAGATATGTATCCTGATATATTTAGGTTAAATATCAAAATAGGATATGTATCCTGATATATTTAGGTTAAATATCAATAGAAGATATGTATCCTGATATATTTAGGTTAAATATCAATATAGGATATGTATCCTGATATATTTAGGTTAAATATCAATAGAAGACATGTATCCTGATATATTTAGGTTAAATATCAAAATAGGATATGTATCCTGATATATTTAGGTTAAATATCAATATAGGATATGTATCCTGATATATTTAGGTTAAATATCAATATAGGATATGTATCCTGATATATTTAGGTTAAATATTAATAGAAGATATGTATCCTGATATATTTAGGTTAAATATCAAAATAGGATATGTATCCTGATATATTTAGGTTAAATATTAATAGAAGATATGTATCCTGATATATTTAGGTTAAATATCAAAATAGGATATGTATCCTGATATATTTAGGTTAAATATCAATATAGGATATGTATCCTGATATATTTAGGTTAAATATCAATAGAAGATATGTATCCTGATGTATTTAGGTTAAATATCAATAGAAGACATGTATCCTGATATATTTAGGTTAAATATCAATAGAAGATATGTATCCTGATGTATTTAGGTTAGGTTAAATATCAATAGAAGACATGTATCCTGATATATTTAGGTTAAATATGAATATAGGATATGTATCCTGATATATTTAGGTTAAATATCAATATAGGATATGTATCCTGATATATTTAGGTTAAATATCAATAGAAAATATGTATCCTGATGTATTTAGGTTAAATATCAATAGAAGATATGTATCCTGATATATTTAGGTTAAATATCAATAGAAGACATGTATCCTGATATATTTAGGTTAAATATCAATAGAAGATATGTATCCTGATATATTTAGGTTAAATATCAAAATAGGATATGTATCCTGATATATTTAGGTTAAATATCAATATAGGATATGTATCCTGATGTATTTAGGTTAAATATCAATATAAGATATGTATCCTGATATATTTAGGTTAAATATCAAAATAGGATATGTATCCTGATGTATTTAGGTTAAATATCAATAGAAGATATGTATCCTGATGTATTTAGGTTAAATATCAATAGAAGATATGTATCCTGATATATTTAGGTTAAATATCAAAACAGGATATGTATCCTGATATATTTAGGTTAAATATGAATATAGGATATGTATCCTGATATATTTAGGTTAAATATCAATAGAAGATATGTATCCTGATATATTTAGGTTAAATATCAAAATAGGATATGTATCCTGATATATTTAGGTTAAATATTAATAGAAGATATGTATCCTGATATATTTAGGTTAAATATCAAAATAGGATATGTATCCTGATATATTTAGGTTAAATATCAATATAGGATATGTATCCTGATATATTTAGGTTAAATATCAATAGAAGATATGTATCCTGATGTATTTAGGTTAAATATCAATAGAAGACATGTATCCTGATATATTTAGGTTAAATATCAATAGAAGATATGTATCCTGATGTATTTAGGTTAGGTTAAATATCAATAGAAGACATGTATCCTGATATATTTAGGTTAAATATGAATATAGGATATGTATCCTGATATATTTAGGTTAAATATCAATATAGGATATGTATCCTGATATATTTAGGTTAAATATCAATAGAAAATATGTATCCTGATGTATTTAGGTTAAATATCAATAGAAGATATGTATCCTGATATATTTAGGTTAAATATCAATAGAAGACATGTATCCTGATATATTTAGGTTAAATATCAATAGAAGATATGTATCCTGATATATTTAGGTTAAATATCAAAATAGGATATGTATCCTGATATATTTAGGTTAAATATCAATATAGGATATGTATCCTGATGTATTTAGGTTAAATATCAATGTAAGATATGTATCCTGATATATTTAGGTTAAATATCAAAATAGGATATGTATCCTGATGTATTTAGGTTAAATATCAATAGAAGATATGTATCCTGATGTATTTAGGTTAAATATCAATAGAAGATATGTATCCTGATGTATTTAGGTTAGGTTAAATATCAATAGAAGATATGTATCCTGATATATTTAGGTTAAATATCAATATAGGATATGTATCCTGATATATTTAGGTTAAATATCAATAGAAGATATGTATCCTGATGTATTTAGGTTAAATATCAATAGAAGACATGTATCCTGATATATTTAGGTTAAATATCAATAGAAGATATGTATCCTGATGTATTTAGGTTAGGTTAAATATCAATAGAAGACATGTATCCTGATATATTTAGGTTAAATATGAATATAGGATATGTATCCTGATATATTTAGGTTAAATATCAATATAGGATATGTATCCTGATATATTTAGGTTAAATATCAATAGAAAATATGTATCCTGATGTATTTAGGTTAAATATCAATAGAAGATATGTATCCTGATATATTTAGGTTAAATATCAATAGAAGACATGTATCCTGATATATTTAGGTTAAATATCAATAGAAGATATGTATCCTGATATATTTAGGTTAAATATCAAAATAGGATATGTATCCTGATATATTTAGGTTAAATATCAATATAGGATATGTATCCTGATGTATTTAGGTTAAATATCAATGTAAGATATGTATCCTGATATATTTAGGTTAAATATCAAAATAGGATATGTATCCTGATGTATTTAGGTTAAATATCAATAGAAGATATGTATCCTGATGTATTTAGGTTAAATATCAATAGAAGATATGTATCCTGATATATTTAGGTTAAATATCAAAACAGGATATGTATCCTGATATATTTAGGTTAAATATGAATATAGGATATGTATCCTGATATATTTAGGTTAAATATCAAAATAGGATATGTATCCTGATATATTTAGGTTAAATATCAATATAGGATATGTATCCTGATATATTTAGGTTAAATATCAAAAGAAGACATGTATCCTGATATATTTAGGTTAAATATCAATAGAAGATATGTATCCTGATATATTTAGGTTAAATATCAATATAGGATATGTATCCTGATGTATTTAGGTTAAATATCAATTGAAGATATGTATCCTGATATATTTAGGTTAAATATCAAAATAGGATATGTATCCTGATATATTTAGGTTAAATATCAAAATAGGATATGTATCCTGATATATTTAGTTTAAATATCAATAGAAGATATGTATCATGATGTATTTAGGTTAAATATCAATATAGGATATGTATCCTGATATATTTAGGTTAAATATCAATATAGGATATGTATCCTGATATATTTAGGTTAAATATCAAAAGAAGACATGTATCCTGATATATTTAGGTTAAATATCAATAGAAGATATGTATCCTGATATATTTAGGTTAAATATCAAAATAGGATATGTATCCTGATATATTTAGGTTAAATATCAACAGAAAATATGTATCCTGATGTATTTAGGTTAAATATCAATAGAAGATATGTATCCTGATATATTTAGGTTAAATATCAATAGAAGACATGTATCCTGATATATTTAGGTTAAATATCAATAGAAGATATGTATCCTGATATATTTAGGTTAAATATCAAAATAGGATATGTATCCTGATATATTTAGGTTAAATATCAATATAGGATATGTATCCTGATGTATTTAGGTTAAATATCAATATAAGATATGTATCCTGATATATTTAGGTTAAATATGAATATAGGATATGTATCCTGATATATTTAGGTTAAATATCAAAATAGGATATGTATCCTGATATATTTAGGTTAAATATCAATATAGGATATGTATCCTGATATATTTAGGTTAAATATCAAAAGAAGACATGTATCCTGATATATTTAGGTTAAATATCAATAGAAGATATGTATCCTGATATATTTAGGTTAAATATCAATATAGGATATGTATCCTGATATATTTAGGTTAAATATGAATAGAAGATATGTATCCTGATATATTTAGGTTAAATATCAATAGAAGACATGTATCCTGATATATTTAGGTTAAATATCAATAGAAGATATGTATCCTGATATATTTAGGTTAAATATCAAAATAGGATATGTATCCTGATATATTTAGGTTAAATATCAATATAGGATATGTATCCTGATGTATTTAGGTTAAATATCAATTTAAGATATGTATCCTGATATATTTAGGTTAAATATCAAAATAGGATATGTATCCTGATGTATTTAGGTTAAATATCAATAGAAGATATGTATCCTGATGTATTTAGGTTAAATATCATTATAAGATATGTATCCTGATATATTTAGGTTAAATATCAATATAGGATATGTATCCTGATATATTTAGGTTAAATATCAATAGAAGATATGTATCCTGATGTATTTAGGTTAAATATCAATAGAAGACATGTATCCTGATATATTTAGGTTAAATATCAACATAGGATATGTATCCTGATGTATTTAGGTTAAATATCAATTGAAGATATGTATCCTGATATATTTAGGTTAAATATCAAAATAGGATATGTATCCTGATATATTTAGGTTAAATATCAAAATAGGATATGTATCCTGATATATTTAGGTTAAATATCAATAGAAGATATGTATCATGATGTATTTAGGTTAAATATCAATATAGGATATGTATCCTGATATATTTAGGTTAAATATCAATATAGGATATGTATCCTGATATATTTAGGTTAAATATCAAAAGAAGACATGTATCCTGATATATTTAGGTTAAATATCAATAGAAGATATGTATCCTGATATATTTAGGTTAAATATCAAAATAGGATATGTATCCTGATATATTTAGGTTAAATATCAACAGAAAATATGTATCCTGATGTATTTAGGTTAAATATCAATAGAAGATATGTATCCTGATATATTTAGGTTAAATATCAATAGAAGACATGTATCCTGATATATTTAGGTTAAATATCAATAGAAGATATGTATCCTGATATATTTAGGTTAAATATCAAAATAGGATATGTATCCTGATATATTTAGGTTAAATATCAATATAGGATATGTATCCTGATGTATTTAGGTTAAATATCAATATAAGATATGTATCCTGATATATTTAGGTTAAATATGAATATAGGATATGTATCCTGATATATTTAGGTTAAATATCAAAATAGGATATGTATCCTGATATATTTAGGTTAAATATCAATATAGGATATGTATCCTGATATATTTAGGTTAAATATCAAAAGAAGACATGTATCCTGATATATTTAGGTTAAATATCAATAGAAGATATGTATCCTGATATATTTAGGTTAAATATCAATATAGGATATGTATCCTGATATATTTAGGTTAAATATGAATAGAAGATATGTATCCTGATATATTTAGGTTAAATATCAATAGAAGACATGTATCCTGATATATTTAGGTTAAATATCAATAGAAGATATGTATCCTGATATATTTAGGTTAAATATCAAAATAGGATATGTATCCTGATATATTTAGGTTAAATATCAATATAGGATATGTATCCTGATGTATTTAGGTTAAATATCAATTTAAGATATGTATCCTGATATATTTAGGTTAAATATCAAAATAGGATATGTATCCTGATGTATTTAGGTTAAATATCAATAGAAGATATGTATCCTGATGTATTTAGGTTAAATATCATTATAAGATATGTATCCTGATATATTTAGGTTAAATATCAATATAGGATATGTATCCTGATATATTTAGGTTAAATATCAATAGAAGATATGTATCCTGATGTATTTAGGTTAAATATCAATAGAAGACATGTATCCTGATATATTTAGGTTAAATATCAATAGAAGATATGTATCCTGATGTATTTAGGTTAAATATCAATAGAAGACATGTATCCTGATATATTTAGGTTAAATATCAATATAAGATATGTATCCTGATATATTTAGGTTAAATATCAAAATAGGATATGTATCCTGATGTATTTAGGTTAAATATCAATAGAAGATATGTATCCTGATGTATTTAGGTTAAATATCAATAGAAGATATGTATCCTGATATATTTCGGTTAAATATCAAAATAGGATATGTATCCTGATATATTTAGGTTAAATATCAATAGAAGACATGTATCCTGATATATTTAGGTTGAATATCAACAGAAGATATGTATCCTGATGTATTTAGGTTAAATATCAATAGAAGATATGTATCCTGATATATTTAGGTTAAATATCAATATAAGATATGTATCCTGATATATTTAGGTTAAATATCAAAATAGGATATGTATCCTGATATATTTAGCTTAAATATGAATAGAAGATATGTATCCTGATATATTTAGGTTAAATATCAATAGAAGACATGTATCCTGATATATTTAGGTTAAATATCAATAGAAGATATGTATCCTGATATATTTAGGTTAAATATCAATAGAAGATATGTATCCTGATGTATTTAGGTTAAATATCAATAGAAGATATGTATCTTGATATATTTAGGTTAAATATCAAAATAGGATATGTATCCTGATATATTTAGGTTAAATATGAATATAGGATATGTATCCTGATATATTTAGGTTAAATATCAATAGAAGACATGTATCCTGATATATTTAGGTTAAATATGAATATAGGATATGTATCCTGATATATTTAGGTTAAATATCAAAATAGGATATGTATCCTGATATATTTAGGTTAAATATCAATATAGGATATGTATCCTGATATATTTAGGTTAAATATCAAAAGAAGACATGTATCCTGATATATTTAGGTTAAATATCAATAGAAGATATGTATCCTGATATATTTAGGTTAAATATGAATAGAAGATATGTATCCTGATATATTTAGGTTAAATATCAATAGAAGACATGTATCCTGATATATTTAGGTTAAATATCAATAGAAGATATGTATCCTGATATATTTAGGTTAAATATCAAAATAGGATATGTATCCTGATATATTTAGGTTAAATATCAATATAGGATATGTATCCTGATATATTTAGGTTAAATATCAATAGAAGACATGTATCCTGATATATTTAGGTTAAATATGAATATAGGATATGTATCCTGATATATTTAGGTTAAATATCAAAATAGGATATGTATCCTGATATATTTAGGTTAAATATGAATATAGGATATGTATCCTGATATATTTAGGTTAAATATCAACAGAAAATATGTATCCTGATGTATTTAGGTTAAATATCAATAGAAGATATGTATCCTGATATATTTAGGTTAAATATCAATAGAAGATATGTATCCTGATATATTTAGGTTAAATATCAATAGAAGACATGTATCCTGATATATTTAGGTTAAATATCAATAGAAGATATGTATCCTGATATATTTAGGTTAAATATCAATATAGGATATGTATCCTGATGTATTTAGGTTAAATATCAATAGAAGATATGTATCCTGATATATTTAGGTTAAATATCAAAATAGGATATGTATCCTGATATATTAAGGTTAAATATCAATATAGGATATGTATCCTGATGTATTTAGGTTAAATATCAATAGAAGATATGTATCCTGATATATTTAGGTTAAATATCAATAGAAGGCATGTATCCTGATATATTTAGGTTAAATATCAATATAGGATATGTATCCTGATATATTTAGGTTAAATATCAATAGAAGACATGTATCCTGATATATTTAGGTTGAATATCAATAGAAGATATGTATCCTGATGTATTTAGGATAAATATCAATAGAAGATAAGTATCCTGATATATTTAGGTTAAATATCAATAGAAGATATGTATCCTGATATATTTAGGTTAAATATCAAAATAGGATATGTATCCTGATATATTTAGGTTAAATATCAATATAGGATATGTATCCTGATATATTTAGGTTAAATATCAATAGAAGACATGTATCCTGATATATTTAGGTTAAATATCAAAATAGGATATGTATCCTGATATATTTAGGTTAAATATCAATATAGGATATGTATCCTGATATATTTAGGTTAAATATCAATATAGGATATGTATCCTGATATATTTAGGTTAAATATTAATAGAAGATATGTATCCTGATATATTTAGGTTGAATATCAATAGAAGATATGTATCCTGATGTATTTAGGTTAAATATCAATAGAAGATAAGTATCCTGATATATTTAGGTTAAATATCAATAGAAAATATGTATCCTGATATATTTAGGTTAAATATCAAAATAGGATATGTATCCTGATATATTTAGGTTAAATATCAATAGAAGATATGTATCCTGATATATTTAGGTTAAATATCAATATAGGATATGTATCCTGATATATTTAGGTTAAATATCAATAGAAGACATGTATCCTGATATATTTAGGTTAAATATCAAAATAGGATATGTATCCTGATATATTTAGGTTAAATATCAATATAGGATATGTATCCTGATATATTTAGGTTAAATATCAATATAGGATATGTATCCTGATATATTTAGGTTAAATATTAATAGAAGATATGTATCCTGATATATTTAGGTTAAATATCAAAATAGGATATGTATCCTGATATATTTAGGTTAAATATTAATAGAAGATATGTATCCTGATATATTTAGGTTAAATATCAAAATAGGATATGTATCCTGATATATTTAGGTTAAATATCAATATAGGATATGTATCCTGATATATTTAGGTTAAATATCAATAGAAGATATGTATCCTGATGTATTTAGGTTAAATATCAATAGAAGACATGTATCCTGATATATTTAGGTTAAATATCAATAGAAGATATGTATCCTGATGTATTTAGGTTAGGTTAAATATCAATAGAAGACATGTATCCTGATATATTTAGGTTAAATATGAATATAGGATATGTATCCTGATATATTTAGGTTAAATATCAATATAGGATATGTATCCTGATATATTTAGGTTAAATATCAATAGAAAATATGTATCCTGATGTATTTAGGTTAAATATCAATAGAAGATATGTATCCTGATATATTTAGGTTAAATATCAATAGAAGACATGTATCCTGATATATTTAGGTTAAATATCAATAGAAGATATGTATCCTGATATATTTAGGTTAAATATCAAAATAGGATATGTATCCTGATATATTTAGGTTAAATATCAATATAGGATATGTATCCTGATATATTTAGGTTAAATATCAATATAGGATATGTATCCTGATATATTTAGGTTAAATATTAATAGAAGATATGTATCCTGATATATTTAGGTTGAATATCAATAGAAGATATGTATCCTGATGTATTTAGGTTAAATATCAATAGAAGATAAGTATCCTGATATATTTAGGTTAAATATCAATAGAAAATATGTATCCTGATATATTTAGGTTAAATATCAAAATAGGATATGTATCCTGATATATTTAGGTTAAATATCAATAGAAGATATGTATCCTGATATATTTAGGTTAAATATCAATATAGGATATGTATCCTGATATATTTAGGTTAAATATCAATAGAAGACATGTATCCTGATATATTTAGGTTAAATATCAAAATAGGATATGTATCCTGATATATTTAGGTTAAATATCAATATAGGATATGTATCCTGATATATTTAGGTTAAATATCAATATAGGATATGTATCCTGATATATTTAGGTTAAATATTAATAGAAGATATGTATCCTGATATATTTAGGTTAAATATCAAAATAGGATATGTATCCTGATATATTTAGGTTAAATATTAATAGAAGATATGTATCCTGATATATTTAGGTTAAATATCAAAATAGGATATGTATCCTGATATATTTAGGTTAAATATCAATATAGGATATGTATCCTGATATATTTAGGTTAAATATCAATAGAAGATATGTATCCTGATGTATTTAGGTTAAATATCAATAGAAGACATGTATCCTGATATATTTAGGTTAAATATCAATAGAAGATATGTATCCTGATGTATTTAGGTTAGGTTAAATATCAATAGAAGACATGTATCCTGATATATTTAGGTTAAATATGAATATAGGATATGTATCCTGATATATTTAGGTTAAATATCAATATAGGATATGTATCCTGATATATTTAGGTTAAATATCAATAGAAAATATGTATCCTGATGTATTTAGGTTAAATATCAATAGAAGATATGTATCCTGATATATTTAGGTTAAATATCAATAGAAGACATGTATCCTGATATATTTAGGTTAAATATCAATAGAAGATATGTATCCTGATATATTTAGGTTAAATATCAAAATAGGATATGTATCCTGATATATTTAGGTTAAATATCAATATAGGATATGTATCCTGATATATTTAGGTTAAATATCAATATAGGATATGTATCCTGATATATTTAGGTTAAATATTAATAGAAGATATGTATCCTGATATATTTAGGTTAAATATCAAAATAGGATATGTATCCTGATATATTTAGGTTAAATATTAATAGAAGATATGTATCCTGATATATTTAGGTTAAATATCAAAATAGGATATGTATCCTGATATATTTAGGTTAAATATCAATATAGGATATGTATCCTGATATATTTAGGTTAAATATCAATAGAAGATATGTATCCTGATGTATTTAGGTTAAATATCAATAGAAGACATGTATCCTGATATATTTAGGTTAAATATCAATAGAAGATATGTATCCTGATGTATTTAGGTTAGGTTAAATATCAATAGAAGACATGTATCCTGATATATTTAGGTTAAATATGAATATAGGATATGTATCCTGATATATTTAGGTTAAATATCAATATAGGATATGTATCCTGATATATTTAGGTTAAATATCAATAGAAAATATGTATCCTGATGTATTTAGGTTAAATATCAATAGAAGATATGTATCCTGATATATTTAGGTTAAATATCAATAGAAGACATGTATCCTGATATATTTAGGTTAAATATCAATAGAAGATATGTATCCTGATATATTTAGGTTAAATATCAAAATAGGATATGTATCCTGATATATTTAGGTTAAATATCAATATAGGATATGTATCCTGATGTATTTAGGTTAAATATCAATATAAGATATGTATCCTGATATATTTAGGTTAAATATGAATATAGGATATGTATCCTGATATATTTAGGTTAAATATCAAAATAGGATATGTATCCTGATATATTTAGGTTAAATATCAATATAGGATATGTATCCTGATATATTTAGGTTAAATATCAAAAGAAGACATGTATCCTGATATATTTAGGTTAAATATCAATAGAAGATATGTATCCTGATATATTTAGGTTAAATATCAATATAGGATATGTATCCTGATATATTTAGGTTAAATATGAATAGAAGATATGTATCCTGATATATTTAGGTTAAATATCAATAGAAGACATGTATCCTGATATATTTAGGTTAAATATCAATAGAAGATATGTATCCTGATATATTTAGGTTAAATATCAAAATAGGATATGTATCCTGATATATTTAGGTTAAATATCAATATAGGATATGTATCCTGATGTATTTAGGTTAAATATCAATTTAAGATATGTATCCTGATATATTTAGGTTAAATATCAAAATAGGATATGTATCCTGATGTATTTAGGTTAAATATCAATAGAAGATATGTATCCTGATGTATTTAGGTTAAATATCATTATAAGATATGTATCCTGATATATTTAGGTTAAATATCAATATAGGATATGTATCCTGATATATTTAGGTTAAATATCAATAGAAGATATGTATCCTGATGTATTTAGGTTAAATATCAATAGAAGACATGTATCCTGATATATTTAGGTTAAATATCAATAGAAGATATGTATCCTGATGTATTTAGGTTAAATATCAATAGAAGACATGTATCCTGATATATTTAGGTTAAATATCAATATAAGATATGTATCCTGATATATTTAGGTTAAATATCAAAATAGGATATGTATCCTGATGTATTTAGGTTAAATATCAATAGAAGATATGTATCCTGATGTATTTAGGTTAAATATCAATAGAAGATATGTATCCTGATATATTTCGGTTAAATATCAAAATAGGATATGTATCCTGATATATTTAGGTTAAATATCAATAGAAGACATGTATCCTGATATATTTAGGTTGAATATCAACAGAAGATATGTATCCTGATGTATTTAGGTTAAATATCAATAGAAGATATGTATCCTGATATATTTAGGTTAAATATCAATATAAGATATGTATCCTGATATATTTAGGTTAAATATCAAAATAGGATATGTATCCTGATATATTTAGCTTAAATATGAATAGAAGATATGTATCCTGATATATTTAGGTTAAATATCAATAGAAGACATGTATCCTGATATATTTAGGTTAAATATCAATAGAAGATATGTATCCTGATATATTTAGGTTAAATATCAATAGAAGATATGTATCCTGATGTATTTAGGTTAAATATCAATAGAAGATATGTATCTTGATATATTTAGGTTAAATATCAAAATAGGATATGTATCCTGATATATTTAGGTTAAATATGAATATAGGATATGTATCCTGATATATTTAGGTTAAATATCAATAGAAGACATGTATCCTGATATATTTAGGTTAAATATGAATATAGGATATGTATCCTGATATATTTAGGTTAAATATCAAAATAGGATATGTATCCTGATATATTTAGGTTAAATATCAATATAGGATATGTATCCTGATATATTTAGGTTAAATATCAAAAGAAGACATGTATCCTGATATATTTAGGTTAAATATCAATAGAAGATATGTATCCTGATATATTTAGGTTAAATATGAATAGAAGATATGTATCCTGATATATTTAGGTTAAATATCAATAGAAGACATGTATCCTGATATATTTAGGTTAAATATCAATAGAAGATATGTATCCTGATATATTTAGGTTAAATATCAAAATAGGATATGTATCCTGATATATTTAGGTTAAATATCAATATAGGATATGTATCCTGATATATTTAGGTTAAATATCAATAGAAGACATGTATCCTGATATATTTAGGTTAAATATGAATATAGGATATGTATCCTGATATATTTAGGTTAAATATCAAAATAGGATATGTATCCTGATATATTTAGGTTAAATATGAATATAGGATATGTATCCTGATATATTTAGGTTAAATATCAAAAGAAGACATGTATCCTGATATATTTAGGTTAAATATCAATAGAAGATATGTATCCTGATATATTTAGGTTAAATATGAATAGAAGATATGTATCCTGATATATTTAGGTTAAATATCAATAGAAGACATGTATCCTGATATATTTAGGTTAAATATCAATAGAAGATATGTATCCTGATATATTTAGGTTAAATATCAAAATAGGATATGTATCCTGATATATTTAGGTTAAATATCAATATAGGATATGTATCCTGATGTATTTAGGTTAAATATCAATATAAGATATGTATCCTGATATATTTAGGTTAAATATCAAAATAGGATATGTATCCTGATGTATTTAGGTTAAATATCAATAGAAGATATGTATCCTGATGTATTTAGGTTAAATATCAATAGAAGATATGTATCCTGATGTATTTAGGTTAAATATCAATATAGGATATGTATCCTGATATATTTAGGTTAAATATCAATATAGGATATGTATCCTGATATATTTAGGTTAAATATCAAAATAGGATATGTATCCTGATATATTTAGGTTAAATATGAATAGAAGATATGTATCCTGATATATTTAGGTTAAATATCAAAATAGGATATGTATCCTGATATATTTAGGTTAAATATCAATATAGGATATGTATCCTGATATATTTAGGTTAAATATCAATATAGGATATGTATCCTGATATATTTAGGTTAAATATCAATAGAAGATATGTATCCTGATATATCTAGGTTAAATATCAATAGAAGACATTTATCCTGATATATTTAGGTTAAATATCAATAGAAGATATGTATCCTGATATATTTAGGTTAAATATCAAAATAGGATATGTATCCTGATATATTTAGGTTAAATATCAATATAGGATATGTATCCTGATATATTTAGGTTAAATATCAAAATAGGATATGTATCCTGATATATTTAGGTTAAATATCAATATAGGATATGTATCCTGATATATTTAGGTTAAATATCAAAAGAAGACATGTATCCTGATATATTTAGGTTAAATATCAATAGAAGATATGTATCCTGATATATTTCGGTTAAATATCAAAATAGGATATGTATCCTGATATATTTAGGTTAAATATCAATATAGGATATGTATCCTGATATATTTAGGTTAAATATCAATAGAAGATATGTATCCTGATATATTTAGGTTAAATATCAATAGAAGACATGTATCCTGATATATTTAGGTTAAATATCAATAGAAGATATGTATCCTGATATATTTAGGTTAAATATCAATATAGGATATGTATCCTGATGTATTTAGGTTAAATATCAATAGAAGATATGTATCCTGATATATTTAGGTTAAATATCAAAATAGGATATGTATCCTGATATATTAAGGTTAAATATCAATATAGGATATGTATCCTGATGTATTTAGGTTAAATATCAATAGAAGATATGTATCCTGATATATTTAGGTTAAATATCAATAGAAGACATGTATCCTGATATATTTAGGTTAAATATCAATATAGGATATGTATCCTGATATATTTAGGTTAAATATCAATAGAAGACATGTATCCTGATATATTTAGGTTGAATATCAATAGAAGATATGTATCCTGATGTATTTAGGATAAATATCAATAGAAGATAAGTATCCTGATATATTTAGGTTAAATATCAATAGAAGATATGTATCCTGATATATTTAGGTTAAATATCAAAATAGGATATGTATCCTGATATATTTAGGTTAAATATCAATATAGGATATGTATCCTGATATATTTAGGTTAAATATCAATAGAAGACATGTATCCTGATATATTTAGGTTAAATATCAAAATAGGATATGTATCCTGATATATTTAGGTTAAATATCAATATAGGATATGTATCCTGATATATTTAGGTTAAATATCAATATAGGATATGTATCCTGATATATTTAGGTTAAATATTAATAGAAGATATGTATCCTGATATATTTAGGTTGAATATCAATAGAAGATATGTATCCTGATGTATTTAGGTTAAATATCAATAGAAGATAAGTATCCTGATATATTTAGGTTAAATATCAATAGAAGATATGTATCCTGATATATTTAGGTTAAATATCAAAATAGGATATGTATCCTGATATATTTAGGTTAAATATCAATAGAAGATATGTATCCTGATATATTTAGGTTAAATATCAATAAAGGATATGTATCCTGATATATTTAGGTTAAATATCAATAGAAGACATGTATCCTGATATATTTAGGTTAAATATCAAAATAGGATATGTATCCTGATATATTTAGGTTAAATATCAATATAGGATATGTATCCTGATATATTTAGGTTAAATATCTATATAGGATATGTATCCTGATATATTTAGGTTAAATATTAATAGAAGATATGTATCCTGATATATTTAGGTTAAATATCAAAATAGGATATGTATCCTGATATATTTAGGTTAAATATTAATAGAAGATATGTATCCTGATATATTTAGGTTAAATATCAAAATAGGATATGTATCCTGATATATTTAGGTTAAATATCAATAGAAGATATGTATCCTGATATATTTAGGTTAAATATCAATAAAGGATATGTATCCTGATATATTTAGGTTAAATATCAATAGAAGACATGTATCCTGATATATTTAGGTTAAATATCAAAATAGGATATGTATCCTGATATATTTAGGTTAAATATCAATATAGGATATGTATCCTGATATATTTAGGTTAAATATCTATATAGGATATGTATCCTGATATATTTAGGTTAAATATTAATAGAAGATATGTATCCTGATATATTTAGGTTAAATATCAAAATAGGATATGTATCCTGATATATTTAGGTTAAATATTAATAGAAGATATGTATCCTGATATATTTAGGTTAAATATCAAAATAGGATATGTATCCTGATATATTTAGGTTAAATATCAATATAGGATATGTATCCTGATATATTTAGGTTAAATATCAATAGAAGATATGTATCCTGATGTATTTAGGTTAAATATCAATAGAAGACATGTATCCTGATATATTTAGGTTAGGTTAAATATCAATAGAAGACATGTATCCTGATATATTTAGGTTAAATATGAATATAGGATATGTATCCTGATATATTTAGGTTAAATATCAATATAGGATATGTATCCTGATATATTTAGGTTAAATATCAATAGAAAATATGTATCCTGATGTATTTAGGTTAAATATCAATAGAAGATATGTATCCTGATATATTTAGGTTAAATATCAATAGAAGACATGTATCCTGATATATTTAGGTTAAATATCAATAGAAGATATGTATCCTGATATATTTAGGTTAAATATCAAAATAGGATATGTATCCTGATATATTTAGGTTAAATATCAATATAGGATATGTATCCTGATGTATTTAGGTTAAATATCAATATAAGATATGTATCCTGATATATTTAGGTTAAATATCAAAATAGGATATGTATCCTGATGTATTTAGGTTAAATATCAATAGAAGATATGTATCCTGATGTATTTAGGTTAAATATCAATAGAAGATATGTATCCTGATATATTTAGGTTAAATATCAAAACAGGATATGTATCCTGATATATTTAGGTTAAATATGAATATAGGATATGTATCCTGATATATTTAGGTTAAATATCAATAGAAGATATGTATCCTGATATATTTAGGTTAAATATCAAAATAGGATATGTATCCTGATATATTTAGGTTAAATATCAATAGAAGATATGTATCCTGATATATTTAGGTTAAATATCAATATAGGATATGTATCCTGATATATTTAGGTTAAATATCAATAGAAGACATGTATCCTGATATATTTAGGTTAAATATCAAAATAGGATATGTATCCTGATATATTTAGGTTAAATATCAATATAGGATATGTATCCTGATATATTTAGGTTAAATATCAATATAGGATATGTATCCTGATATATTTAGGTTAAATATTAATAGAAGATATGTATCCTGATATATTTAGGTTAAATATCAAAATAGGATATGTATCCTGATATATTTAGGTTAAATATTAATAGAAGATATGTATCCTGATATATTTAGGTTAAATATCAAAATAGGATATGTATCCTGATATATTTAGGTTAAATATCAATATAGGATATGTATCCTGATATATTTAGGTTAAATATCAATAGAAGATATGTATCCTGATGTATTTAGGTTAAATATCAATAGAAGACATGTATCCTGATATATTTAGGTTAAATATCAATAGAAGATATGTATCCTGATGTATTTAGGTTAGGTTAAATATCAATAGAAGACATGTATCCTGATATATTTAGGTTAAATATGAATATAGGATATGTATCCTGATATATTTAGGTTAAATATCAATATAGGATATGTATCCTGATATATTTAGGTTAAATATCAATAGAAAATATGTATCCTGATGTATTTAGGTTAAATATCAATAGAAGATATGTATCCTGATATATTTAGGTTAAATATCAATAGAAGACATGTATCCTGATATATTTAGGTTAAATATCAATAGAAGATATGTATCCTGATATATTTAGGTTAAATATCAAAATAGGATATGTATCCTGATATATTTAGGTTAAATATCAATATAGGATATGTATCCTGATGTATTTAGGTTAAATATCAATATAAGATATGTATCCTGATATATTTAGGTTAAATATCAAAATAGGATATGTATCCTGATGTATTTAGGTTAAATATCAATAGAAGATATGTATCCTGATGTATTTAGGTTAAATATCAATAGAAGATATGTATCCTGATATATTTAGGTTAAATATCAAAACAGGATATGTATCCTGATATATTTAGGTTAAATATGAATATAGGATATGTATCCTGATATATTTAGGTTAAATATCAAAATAGGATATGTATCCTGATATATTTAGGTTAAATATCAATATAGGATATGTATCCTGATATATTTAGGTTAAATATCAAAAGAAGACATGTATCCTGATATATTTAGGTTAAATATCAATAGAAGATATGTATCCTGATATATTTAGGTTAAATATCAATATAGGATATGTATCCTGATGTATTTAGGTTAAATATCAATTGAAGATATGTATCCTGATATATTTAGGTTAAATATCAAAATAGGATATGTATCCTGATATATTTAGGTTAAATATCAAAATAGGATATGTATCCTGATATATTTAGGTTAAATATCAATAGAAGATATGTATCATGATGTATTTAGGTTAAATATCAATATAGGATATGTATCCTGATATATTTAGGTTAAATATCAATATAGGATATGTATCCTGATATATTTAGGTTAAATATCAAAAGAAGACATGTATCCTGATATATTTAGGTTAAATATCAATAGAAGATATGTATCCTGATATATTTAGGTTAAATATCAAAATAGGATATGTATCCTGATATATTTAGGTTAAATATCAACAGAAAATATGTATCCTGATGTATTTAGGTTAAATATCAATAGAAGATATGTATCCTGATATATTTAGGTTAAATATCAATAGAAGACATGTATCCTGATATATTTAGGTTAAATATCAATAGAAGATATGTATCCTGATATATTTAGGTTAAATATCAAAATAGGATATGTATCCTGATATATTTAGGTTAAATATCAATATAGGATATGTATCCTGATGTATTTAGGTTAAATATCAATATAAGATATGTATCCTGATATATTTAGGTTAAATATGAATATAGGATATGTATCCTGATATATTTAGGTTAAATATCAAAATAGGATATGTATCCTGATATATTTAGGTTAAATATCAATATAGGATATGTATCCTGATATATTTAGGTTAAATATCAAAAGAAGACATGTATCCTGATATATTTAGGTTAAATATGAATAGAAGATATGTATCCTGATATATTTAGGTTAAATATCAATATAGGATATGTATCCTGATATATTTAGGTTAAATATGAATAGAAGATATGTATCCTGATATATTTAGGTTAAATATCAATAGAAGACATGTATCCTGATATATTTAGGTTAAATATCAATAGAAGATATGTATCCTGATATATTTAGGTTAAATATCAAAATAGGATATGTATCCTGATATATTTAGGTTAAATATCAATATAGGATATGTATCCTGATGTATTTAGGTTAAATATCAATTTAAGATATGTATCCTGATATATTTAGGTTAAATATCAAAATAGGATATGTATCCTGATGTATTTAGGTTAAATATCAATAGAAGATATGTATCCTGATGTATTTAGGTTAAATATCATTATAAGATATGTATCCTGATATATTTAGGTTAAATATCAATATAGGATATGTATCCTGATATATTTAGGTTAAATATCAATAGAAGATATGTATCCTGATGTATTTAGGTTAAATATCAATAGAAGACATGTATCCTGATATATTTAGGTTAAATATCAATAGAAGATATGTATCCTGATGTATTTAGGTTAAATATCAATAGAAGACATGTATCCTGATATATTTAGGTTAAATATCAATATAAGATATGTATCCTGATATATTTAGGTTAAATATCAAAATAGGATATGTATCCTGATGTATTTAGGTTAAATATCAATAGAAGATATGTATCCTGATGTATTTAGGTTAAATATCAATAGAAGATATGTATCCTGATATATTTCGGTTAAATATCAAAATAGGATATGTATCCTGATATATTTAGGTTAAATATCAATAGAAGACATGTATCCTGATATATTTAGGTTGAATATCAACAGAAGATATGTATCCTGATGTATTTAGGTTAAATATCAATAGAAGATATGTATCCTGATATATTTAGGTTAAATATCAATATAAGATATGTATCCTGATATATTTAGGTTAAATATCAAAATAGGATATGTATCCTGATATATTTAGCTTAAATATGAATAGAAGATATGTATCCTGATATATTTAGGTTAAATATCAATAGAAGACATGTATCCTGATATATTTAGGTTAAATATCAATAGAAGATATGTATCCTGATATATTTAGGTTAAATATCAATAGAAGATATGTATCCTGATGTATTTAGGTTAAATATCAATAGAAGATATGTATCTTGATATATTTAGGTTAAATATCAAAATAGGATATGTATCCTGATATATTTAGGTTAAATATGAATATAGGATATGTATCCTGATATATTTAGGTTAAATATCAATAGAAGACATGTATCCTGATATATTTAGGTTAAATATGAATATAGGATATGTATCCTGATATATTTAGGTTAAATATCAAAATAGGATATGTATCCTGATATATTTAGGTTAAATATCAATATAGGATATGTATCCTGATATATTTAGGTTAAATATCAAAAGAAGACATGTATCCTGATATATTTAGGTTAAATATCAATAGAAGATATGTATCCTGATATATTTAGGTTAAATATGAATAGAAGATATGTATCCTGATATATTTAGGTTAAATATCAATAGAAGACATGTATCCTGATATATTTAGGTTAAATATCAATAGAAGATATGTATCCTGATATATTTAGGTTAAATATCAAAATAGGATATGTATCCTGATATATTTAGGTTAAATATGAATATAGGATATGTATCCTGATATATTTAGGTTAAATATCAATAGAAGACATGTATCCTGATATATTTAGGTTAAATATCAATAGAAGATATGTATCCTGATATATTTAGGTTAAATATGAATAGAAGATATGTATCCTGATATATTTAGGTTAAATATCAATAGAAGACATGTATCCTGATATATTTAGGTTAAATATCAATAGAAGATATGTATCCTGATATATTTAGGTTAAATATCAAAATAGGATATGTATCCTGATATATTTAGGTTAAATATCAATATAGGATATGTATCCTGATGTATTTAGGTTAAATATCAATATAAGATATGTATCCTGATATATTTAGGTTAAATATCAAAATAGGATATGTATCCTGATGTATTTAGGTTAAATATCAATAGAAGATATGTATCCTGATGTATTTAGGTTAAATATCAATATAGGATATGTATCCTGATATATTTAGGTTAAATATCAATATAGGATATGTATCCTGATATATTTAGGTTAAATATCAAAATAGGATATGTATCCTGATATATTTAGGTTAAATATGAATAGAAGATATGTATCCTGATATATTTAGGTTAAATATCAAAATAGGATATGTATCCTGATATATTTAGGTTAAATATCAATATAGGATATGTATCCTGATATATTTAGGTTAAATATCAATATAGGATATGTATCCTGATATATTTAGGTTAAATATCAATAGAAGATATGTATCCTGATATATCTAGGTTAAATATCAATAGAAGACATTTATCCTGATATATTTAGGTTAAATATCAATAGAAGATATGTATCCTGATATATTTAGGTTAAATATCAAAATAGGATATGTATCCTGATATATTTAGGTTAAATATCAATATAGGATATGTATCCTGATATATTTAGGTTAAATATCAATAGAAAATATGTATCCTGATGTATTTAGGTTAAATATCAATAGAAGATATGTATCCTGATATATTTAGGTTAAATATCAATAGAAGATATGTATCCTGATATATTTAGGTTAAATATCAATAGAAGATATGTATCCTGATATATTTAGGTTAAATATGAATAGAAGATATGTATCCTGATATATTTAGGTTAAATATCAATAGAAGACATGTATCCTGATATATTTAGGTTAAATATCAATAGAAGATATGTATCCTGATATATTTAGGTTAAATATCAATATAGGATATGTATCCTGATGTATTTAGGTTAAATATCAATATAAGATATGTATCCTGATATATTTAGGTTAAATATGAATAGAAGATATGTATCCTGATATATTTAGGTTAAATATCAATAGAAGACATGTATCCTGATATATTTAGGTTAAATATCAATAGAAGATATGTATCCTGATATATTTAGGTTAAATATCAATATAGGATATGTATCCTGATGTATTTAGGTTAAATATCAATATAAGATATGTATCCTGATATATTTAGGTTAAATATCAAAATAGGATATGTATCCTGATGTATTTAGGTTAAATATCAATAGAAGATATGTATCCTGATGTATTTAGGTTAAATATCAATAGAAGACATGTATCCTGATATATTTAGATTAAATATGAATATAGGATATGTATCCTGATATATTTAGTTTAAATATCAAAATAGGATATGTATCCTGATATATTTAGGTTAAATATCAATATAGGATATGTATCCTGATATATTTAGGTTAAATATCAAAAGAAGACATGTATCCTGATATATTTAGGTTAAATATCAATAGAAGATATGTATCCTGATATATTTAGGTTAAATATCAATATAGGATATGTATCCTGATATATTTAGGTTAAATATCAATAGAAGATATGTATCCTGATATATTTAGGTTAAATATCAATAGAAGACATGTATCCTGATATATTTAGGTTAAATATCAATAGAAGATATGTATCCTGATATATTTAGGTTAAATATCAAAATAGGATATGTATCCTGATATATTTAGGTTAAATATCAATATAGGATATGTATCCTGATGTATTTAGGTTAAATATCAATTTAAGATATGTATCCTGATATATTTAGGTTAAATATCAAAATAGGATATGTATCCTGATGTATTTAGGTTAAATATCAAAATAGGATATGTATCCTGATATATTTAGGTTAAATATCAATATAGGATATGTATCCTGATATATTTAGGTTAAATATCAAAAGAAGACATGTATCCTGATATATTTAGGTTAAATATCAATAGAAGATATGTATCCTGATATATTTAGGTTAAATATGAATAGAAGATATGTATCCTGATATATTTAGGTTAAATATCAATAGAAGACATGTATCCTGATATATTTAGGTTAAATATCAATAGAAGATATGTATCCTGATATATTTAGGTTAAATATCAAAATAGGATATGTATCCTGATATATTTAGGTTAAATATCAATATAGGATATGTATCCTGATATATTTAGGTTAAATATCAATAGAAGACATGTATCCTGATATATTTAGGTTAAATATGAATATAGGATATGTATCCTGATATATTTAGGTTAAATATCAAAATAGGATATGTATCCTGATATATTTAGGTTAAATATCAATATAGGATATGTATCCTGATATATTTAGGTTAAATATCAAAAGAAGACATGTATCCTGATATATTTAGGTTAAATATCAATAGAAGATATGTATCCTGATATATTTAGGTTAAATATGAATAGAAGATATGTATCCTGATATATTTAGGTTAAATATCAATAGAAGACATGTATCCTGATATATTTAGGTTAAATATCAATAGAAGATATGTATCCTGATATATTTAGGTTAAATATCAAAATAGGATATGTATCCTGATATATTTAGGTTAAATATCAATATAGGATATGTATCCTGATGTATTTAGGTTAAATATCAATATAAGATATGTATCCTGATATATTTAGGTTAAATATCAAAATAGGATATGTATCCTGATGTATTTAGGTTAAATATCAATAGAAGTTATGTATCCTGATGTATTTAGGTTAAATATCAATAGAAGATATGTATCCTGATATATTTAGGTTAAATATCAAAATAGGATATGTATCCTGATATATTTAGGTTAAATATCAATATAGGATATGTATCCTGATATATTTAGGTTAAATATCAATAGAAGATATGTATCCTGATATATTTAGGTTAAATATGAATAGAAGATATGTATCCTGATATATTTAGGTTAAATATCAATAGAAGACATGTATCCTGATATATTTAGTTTAAATATCAATAGAAGATATGTATCCTGATATATTTAGGTTAAATATCAAAATAGGACATGTATCCTGATATATTTAGGTTAAATATCAATAGAAGATATGTATCCTGATATATTTAGGTTAAATATCAATATAGGATATGTATCCTGATATATTTAGGTTAAATATCAATAGAAGACATGTATCCTGATATATTTAGGTTAAATATCAATATAGGATATGTATCCTGATATATTTAGGTTAAATATCAATAGAAGATATGTATCCTGATGTATTTAGGTTAAATATCAATAGAAGATATGTATCCTGATATATTTAGGTTAAATATCAATAGAAGATATGTATCCTGATATATTTAGGTTAAATATCAAAATAGGATATGTATCCTGATATATTTAGGTTAAATATCAATATAGGATATGTATCCTGATATATTTAGGTTAAATATCAAAATAGGATATGTATCCTGATATATTTAGGTTAAATATGAATAGAAGATATGTATCCTGATATATTTAGGTTAAATATCAAAATAGGATATGTATCCTGATATATTTAGGTTAAATATCAATATAGGATATGTATCCTGATATATTTAGGTTAAATATCAATATAGGATATGTATCCTGATATATTTAGGTTAAATATCAATAGAAGATATGTATCCTGATATATCTAGGTTAAATATCAATAGAAGACATGTATCCTGATATATTTAGGTTAAATATCAATAGAAGATATGTATCCTGATATATTTAGGTTAAATATCAAAATAGGATATGTATCCTGATATATTTAGGTTAAATATCAATATAGGATATGTATCCTGATATATTTAGGTTAAATATCAATAGAAAATATGTATCCTGATGTATTTAGGTTAAATATCAATAGAAGATATGTATCCTGATATATTTAGGTTAAATATCAATAGAAGATATGTATCCTGATATATTTAGGTTAAATATCAAAATAGGATTTGTATCCTGATATATTTAGGTTAAATATCAAAAGAAGATATGTATCCTGATATATTTAGGTTAAATATCAATATAGGATATGTATCCTGATATATTTAGGTTAAATATGAATAGAAGATATGTATCCTGATATATTTAGGTTAAATATCAATAGAAGACATGTATCCTGATATATTTAGGTTAAATATCAATAGAAGACATGTATCCTGATATATTTAGGTTAAATATCAATTGAAGATATGTATCCTGATATATTTAGGTTAAATATCAAAATAGGATATGTATCCTGATATATTTAGGTTAAATAGCAATAGAAGATATGTATCATGATGTATTTAGGTTAAATATCAATATAGGATATGTATCCTGATATATTTAGGTTAAATATCAATATAGGATATGTATCCTGATATATTTAGGTTAAATATCAAAAGAAGACATGTATCCTCATATATTTAGGTTAAATATCAATAGAAGATATGTATCCTGATATATTTAGGTTAAATATGAATATAGGATATGTATCCTGATATATTTAGGTTAAATATCAAAATAGGATATGTATCCTGATATATTTAGGTTAAATATCAATATAGGATATGTATCCTGATATATTTAGGTTAAATATCAAAAGAAGACATGTATCCTGATATATTTAGGTTAAATATGAATAGAAGATATGTATCCTGATATATTTAGGTTAAATATCAATAGAAGACATGTATCCTGATATATTTAGGTTAAATATCAATAGAAGATATGTATCCTGATATATTTAGGTTAAATATCAAAATAGGATATGTCTCCTGATATATTTAGGTTAAATATCAATATAGGATATGTATCCTGATGTATTTAGGTTAAATATCAATTTAAGATATGTATCCTGATATATTTAGGTTAAATATCAAAATAGGATATGTATCCTGATATATTTAGGTTAAATATCAATAGAAGATATGTATCCTGATTTATTTAGGTTAAATATCAATAGAAGATATGTATCCTGATATATTTAGGTTAAATATCAATATAGGATATGTATCCTGATGTATTTAGGTTAAATATCAATATAGGATATGTATCCTGATATATTTAGGTTAAATATCAATATAGGATATGTATCCTGATATATTTAGGTTCAATATCAATAGAAGATATGTATCCTGATATATTTAGGTTAAATATCAATATAGGATATGTATCCTGATGTATTTAGGTTAAATATCAATATAAGATATGTATCCTCATATATTTAGGTTAAATATCAATAGAAGATATGTATCCTGATATATTTAGGTTAAATATCAATAGAAGACATGTATCCTGATATATTTAGGTTAAATATCAAAATAGGATATGTATCCTGATATATTTAAGTTAAATATCAAAATAGGATATGTATCCTGATATATTTAGGTTAAATATCAATATAGGATATGTATCCTGATATATTTAGGTTAAATATCAATATAAGATATGTATCCTGATATATTTAGGTTAAATATCAAAATAGGATATGTATCCTGATGTATTTAGTTTAAATATCAATAGAAGATATGTATCATGATGTATTTAGGTTAAATATTTATATAGGATATGTATCCTGATATATTTAGGTTAAATATCAATATAGGATATGTATCCTGATATATTTAGGTTAAATATCAAAAGAAGACATGTATCCTCATATATTTAGGTTAAATATCAACAGAAGATATGTATCCTGATATATTTAGGTTCAATATCAATATAGGATATGTATCCTGATATATTTAGGTTAAATATGAATAGAAGATATGTATCCTGATATATTTAGGTTAAATATCAATAGAAGACATGTATCCTGATATATTTAGGTTAAATATCAATAGAAGATATGTATCCTGATATATTTAGGTTAAATATCAATATAGGATATGTATCCTGATGTATTTAGGTTAAATATCAATATAAGATATGTATCCTGATATATTTAGGTTAAATATCAAAATAGGATATGTATCCTGATGTATTTAGGTTAAATATCAATAGAAGATATGTATCCTGATGTATTTAGGTTAAATATCAATAGAAGACATGTATCCTGATATATTTAGGTTAAATATCAAAAGAAGACATGTATCCTGATATATTTAGGTTAAATATCAATAGAAGATATGTATCCTGATATATTTAGGTTAAATATCAATATAGGATATGTATCCTGATATATTTAGGTTAAATATCAATAGAAGATATGTATCCTGATATATTTAGGTTAAATATCAAAATAGGATATGTATCCTGATATATTTAGGTTAAATATCAATATAGGATATGTATCCTGATATATTTAGGTTAAATATCAAAAGAAGACATGTATCCTGATATATTTAGGTTAAATATCAATAGAAGATATGTATCCTGATATATTTAGGTTAAATATCAATATAGGATATGTATCCTGATATATTTAGGTTAAATATCAATAGAAGATATGTATCCATATATATTTAGGTTAAATATCAATAGAAGACATGTATCCTGATATATTTAGGTTAAATATCAATAGAAGATATGTATCCTGATATATTTAGGTTAAATATCAAAATAGGATATGTATCCTGATATATTTAGGTTAAATATCAATATAGGATATGTATCCTGATGTATTTAGGTTAAATATCAATTTAAGATATGTATCCTGATATATTTAGGTTAAATATCAAAATAGGATATGTATCCTGATGTATTTAGGTTAAATATCAATAGAAGATATGTATCCTGATGTATTTAGGTTAAATATCAATATAAGATATGTATCCTGATATATTTAGGTTAAATATCAATATAGGATATGTATCCTGATATATTTAGGTTAAATATCAATAGAAGATATGTATCCTGATGTATTTAGGTTAAATATCAATAGAAGACATGTATCCTGATATATTTAGGTTAAATATCAATAGAAGATATGTATCCTGATGTATTTAGGTTAAATATCAATAGAAGACATGTATCCTGATATGTTTAGGTTAAATATCAATAGAAGATATGTATCCTGATATATTTAGGTTAAATATCAATAGAAGATATGTATCATGATGTATTTAGGTTAAATATCAATAGAAGATATGTATCATCATATATTTAGGTTAAATATCAATAGAAGATATATATCCTGATATATTTAGGTTAAATATCAATAGAAGACATGTATCCTGATATATTTAGGTTAAATATCAATATAGGATATGTATCCTGATATATTTTGGTTAAATATCAATAGAAGAAATGTATCATGATGTATTTAGGTTAAATATCAATAGAAGATATGTATCCTGATATATTTAGGTTAAATATCAATATAGGATATGTATCCTGATGTATTTAGGTTAAATATCAATATAAGATATGTATCCTGATATATTTAGGTTAAATATCAATATAGGATATGTATCCTGATATATTTAGGTTAAATATCAATATAGGATATGTATCCTGATATATTTAGGTTAAATATTAATAGATGATATGTATCCTGATATATTTAGGTTAAATATCAATAGAAGAAATGTATCATGATGTATTTAGGTTAAATATCAATAGAAGATATGTATCCTGATGTATTTAGGTTAAATATCAATAGAAGATATGTATCCTGATATATTTAGGTTAAATATCAATAGAAGACATGTATCCTGATATATTTAGGTTAAATATCAATAGAAGATATGTATCCTGATATATTTAGGTTAAATATCAAAATAGGATATGTATCCTGATATATTTAGGTTAAATATCAATATAGGATATGTATCCTGATGTATTTAGGTTAAATATCAAAATAGGATATGTATCCTGATATATTTAGGTTAAATATCAATATAGGATATGTATCCTGATATATTTAGGTTAAATATCAATAGAAGACATGTATCCTGATATATTTAGGTTAAATATCAATAGAAGACATGTATCCTGATATATTTAGGTTAAATATCAATAAAAGATATGTATCCTGATATATTTAGGTTAAATATCAAAATAGGATATGTATCCTGATATATTTAGGTTAAATATCAAAATAGGATATGTATCCTGATATATTTAGGTTAAATATCAAAATAGGATATGTATCCTGATATATTTAGATTAAATATGAATATAGGATATGTATCCTGATATATTTAGGTTAAATATCAAAATAGGATATGTATCCTGATATATTTAGGTTAAATATCAATATAGGATATGTATCCTGATATATTTAGATTAAATATGAATATAGGATATGTATCCTGATATATTTAGGTTAAATATCAAAATAGGATATGTATCCTGATATATTTAGGTTAAATATCAATATAGGATATGTATCCTGATATATTTAGGTTAAATATCAATAGAAGACATGTATCCTGATATATTTAGGTTAAATATCAATATAGGATATGTATCCTGATATATTTAGGTTAAATATCAATATAGGATATGTATCCTGATATATTTAGGTTAAATATCAATATAGGATATGTATCCTGATATATTTAGGTTAAATATCAAAATAGGATATGTATCCTGATATATTTAGGTTAAATATCAAAATAGGATATGTATCCTGATATATTTAGGTTAAATATCAATATAGGATATGTATCCTGATATATTTAGGTTAAATATCAAAATAGGATATGTATCCTGATATATTTAGGTTAAATATCAATATAGGATATGTATACTGATATATTTAGGTTAAATATCAATAGAAGATATGTATCCTGATGTATTTAGGTTAAATATCAATATAGGATATGTATCCTGATATATTTAGGTTAAATATCAATAGAAGACATGTATCCTGATATATTTAGGTTAAATATCAATAGAAGACATGTATCCTGATATATTTAGGTTAAATATCAATAGAAGACATGTATCCTGATATATTTAGGTTAAATATCAATATAGGATATGTATCCTGATATATTTAGGTTCAATATCAATAGAAGACATGTATCCTGATATATTTAGGTTAAATATCAATATAGGATATGTATCCTGATATTTTTAGGTTCAATATCAATAGAATATATGTATCCTGATATATTTAGGTTAAATATCAATAGAAGACATGTATCCTGATATATTTAGGTTAAATATCAATATAGGATATGTATCCTGATATATTTAGGTTAAATATCAATAGAAGACATGTATCCTGATATATTTAGGTTAAATATCAATATAGGATATGTATCCTGATATATTTAGGTTAAATATCAATATAGGATATGTATCCTGATATATTTAGGTTAAATATCAAAATAGGATATGTATCCTGATATATTTAGGTTAAATATCAAAATAGGATATGTATCCTGATATATTTAGGTTAAATATCAATATAGGATATGTATCCTGATATATTTAGGTTAAATATCAAAATAGGATATGTATCCTGATATATTTAGGTTAAATATGAATAGAAGATATGTATCCTGATATATTTAGGTTAAATATCAAAATAGGATATGTATCCTGATATATTTAGGTTAAATATCAATATAGGATATGTATACTGATATATTTAGGTTAAATATCAATAGAAGATATGTATCCTGATGTATTTAGGTTAAATATCAATATAGGATATGTATCCTGATATATTTAGGTTAAATATCAATAGAAGACATGTATCCTGATATATTTAGGTTAAATATCAATATAGGATATGTATCCTGATATATTTTGGTTAAATATCAATAGAAGATATGTATCCTGATATATTTAGGTTAAATATCAATATAGGATATGTATCCTGATATATTTAGGTTAAATATCAATAGAAGATATGTATCCTGATATATTTAGGTTAAATATCAAAATAGGATATGTATCCTGATATATTTAGGTTAAATATCAATAGAAGACATGTATCCTGATATATTTAGGTTAAATATCAATATAGGATATGTATCCTGATATATTTAGGTTAAATATCAATTGAAGATATGTATCCTGATGTATTTAGGTTAAATATCAATAGAAGATATGTATCATGATGTATTTAGGTTAAATATCAATAGAAGATATGTATCCTCATATACTTAGGTTAAATATCAATGGAAGATATGTATCCTGATATATTTTGGTTAAATATCAATCGAAGACATGTATCCTGATATATTTAGGTTAAATATCAGTAGATGATATGTATCCTGATATATTTAGGTTAAATATCAAGAGAAGATATGTATCCTGATATATTTAGGTTAAATATGAATATAGGATATGTATCCTGATGTATTTAGTTTAAATATTAATAGATGATATGTATCCTGTTATATTTAGGTTAAATATCAATAGAAGATATGTATCATGATGTATTTAGGTTAAATATCAATAGAAGATATGTATCCTCATATACTTAGGTTAAATATCAATGGAAGATATGTATCCTGATATATTTTGGTTAAATATCAATCGAAGACATGTATCCTGATATATTTAGGTTAAATATCAATATAGGATATGTTTCCTGATATATTTAGGTTAAATATCAATATAGGATATGTATCCTGATATATTTAGGTTAAATATCAATAGAAAATATGTATCCTGATGTATTTAGGTTAAATATCAATAGAAGATATGTATCCTGATATATTTAGGTTAAATATCAATAGAAGACATGTATCCTGATGTATTTAGGTTAAATATCAATAGAAGATATGTATCCTGATATATTTAAGTTAAATATCAATAGAAGATATGTATCCTGATGTATTTAGGTTAAATATCAACAGATGATATGTATCCTGATATATGTAGGTTAAATATCAATAGAAGATATGTATCCTGATGTATTTAGGTTAAATATCAATATAGGATATGTATCCTGATATATTTAGGTTAAATATCAAAATAGGATATGTATCCTGATATATTTAGGTTAAATATGAATATAGGATATGTATCCTGATATATTTAGGTTCAATATCAATAGAAGACATGTATCCTGATATATTTAGGTTAAATATGAATAGAAGATATGTATCCTGATGTATTTAGGTTAAATATCAATAGAAGAATTGTATCCTGATATATTTAGGTTAAATATCAATAGAAGATATGTATCCTGATGTATTTAGGTAAAATATCAATAGAAGATATGTATCCTCATATATTTAGGTTAAATATCAATATAGGATATGTATCCTGATATATTTAGGTTAAATATCAATAGAAGATATGTATCCTCATATATTGAGGTTAAATATCAATAGAAGATATGTATCCTGATATATTTAGGTTAAATATCAAGAGAAGATATGTATCCTGATATATTTAGGTTAAATATGAATATAGGATATGTATCCTGATGTATTTAGTTTAAATATTAATAGATGATATGTATCCTGATATATTTAGGTTAAATATCAATAGAAGATATGTATCATGATGTATTTAGGTTAAATATCAATAGAAGATATGTATCCTCATATACTTAGGTTAAATATCAATGGAAGATATGTATCCTGATATATTTTGGTTAAATATCAATCGAAGACATGTATCCTGATATATTTAGGTTAAATATCAATATAGGATATGTATCCTGATATATTTTGGTTAAATATCAATCGAAGATATGTATCCTGATATATTTAGGTTAAATATCAAAATAGGATATGTATCCTGATATATTTAGGTTAAATATCAATTGAAGATATGTATCCTGATATATTTTGGTTAAATATCAATAGAAGATATGTATCCTGATGTATTTATGTTAAATATCAATAGAAGACTTGTATCCTGATATATTTAGGTTAAATATCAATAGAAGACATGTATCCTGATATATTTAGGTTAAATATCAATATAGGATATGTATCCTGATATATTTAGGTTAAATATCAATTGAAGATATGTATCCTGATATATTTTGGTTAAATATCAATAGAAGATATGTATCCTGATATATTTTGGTTAAATATCAATAGAAGATATGTATCCTGATGTATTTAGGTTAAATATCAATAGAAGATATGTATCCTGATGTATTTAGGTTAAATATCAATAGAAGAATTGTATCCTGATATATTTAGGTTAAATATCAATAGAAGATATGTATCCTGATGTATTTAGGTAAAATATCAATAGAAGATATGTATCCTGATATATTTAGGTTAAATATCAATATAGGATATGTATCCTGATATATTTAGGTTAAATATCAATAGAAGATATGTATCCTCATATACTGAGGTTAAATATCAATATAAGATATGTATCCTGATATATTTAGGTTCAATATCAATAGAAGAAATGTATCCTGATGTATATAGCTTAAATATCAATAGAAGACATGTATCCTGATATATTTAGGTTAAATATCAATAGAAGACATGTATCCTGATATATTTAGGTTAAATATCAATATAGGATATGTATCCTGATGTATTTAGGTTAAATATCAGTAGATGATATGTATCCTGATATATTTAGGTTAAATATCAAGAGAAGATATTTATCCTGATATATTTAGGTTAAATATGAATATAGGATATGTATCCTGATGTATTTAGTTTAAATATTAATAGATGATATGTATCCTGATATATTTAGGTTAAATATCAATAGAAGATATGTATCATGATGTATTTAGGTTAAATATCAATAGAAGATATGTATCCTCATATACTTAGGTTAAATATCAATGGAAGATATGTATCCTGATATATTTTGGTTAAATATCAATCGAAGACATGTATCCTGATATATTTAGGTTAAATATCAATAGAAGATATTTATCTTGATATATTTAGGTTAAATATCAATAGAAGATATGTATCCTGATATATTAAGGTTAAATATCAATATAGGATATGTATCCTGATATATTTAGGTTAAACATCAATATAAGATACAGTATGTATCCTGATATATTTAGATTAAATATCAATAAAAGATATGTATCCTGATATATTTAGGTTAAATATCAATAGAAGATATGTATCCTGACATGTTTAGGTTAAATATCAATACAGGATATGTATCCTGATATATTTAGGTTAAATATCAATAGAAGATATGTATCCTGACATGTTTAGGTTAAATATCAATAGAAGATATGTATCCTGATATATTTAGGTTAAATATCAATACAGGATATGTATCCTGATATATTTAGGTTAAATATCAATATAAGATATGTATCCTGATATGTTTAGGCTAAATATCAATAGAAGATATGTATCCTGATATATTTAGGCTAAATATCAATATAGGATATGTATCCTGATATATTTAGGTTAAATATCAATATAGGATATGTATCCTGATATATTTAGGTTAAATATCAATATAAGATATGTATCCTGATATATTTAGGTTAAATATCAATATAGGATATGTATCCTGATATATTTAGGTTAAATATCAATATAAGATATGTATCCTGATATATTTAGGTTAAATATCAATATAAGATATGTATCCTGATATGTTTAGGTTAAATATCAATACAGGATATGTATCCTGATATATTTAGGTTAAATATCAATATAAGATATGTATCCTGATATGTTTAGGCTAAATATCAATAGAAGATATGTATCCTGATATATTTAGGCTAAATATCAATATAGGATATGTATCCTGACATATTTAGGTTAAATATCAATATAGGATATGTATCCTGATATATTTAGGTTAAATATCAATATAAGATATGTATCCTGATATATTTAGGTTAAATATCAATATAGGATATGTATCCTGATATATTTAGGTTAAATATCAATATAAGATATGTATCCTGATATATTTAGGTTAAATATCAATATAAGATATGTATCCTGATATATTTAGGTTAAATATCAATATAGGATATGTATCCTGATATATTTAGGTTAAATATCAATAGAAGATATGTATCCTGATATATTTAGGTTAAATATCAATAGAAGATATGTATCCTGATATATTTAGGTTAAATATCAATAGAAGATATGTATCCTGATATGTCTAGGTTAAATATCAATACAGGATATGTATCCTGATATATTTAGGTTAAATATCAATATAAGATATGTATCCTGATATATTTAGCTTAAATATCAATAGAAGATATGTATCCTGATATATTTAGGTTAAATATCAATAGAAGATATGTATCCTGATATATTAAGGTTAAATATCAATATAGGATATGTATCGTGATATATTTAGGTTAAATATCAATATAAGATACAGTATGTATCCTGATATATTTAGGTTAAATATCAATAGAAGATATGTATCCTGATATATTTAGGTTAAATATCAATAGAAGATATGTATCCTGATATGTTTAGGTTAAATATCAATAGAAGATATGTATCCTGATATGTTTAGGTTAAATATCAATAGAAGATATGTATCCTGATATATTAAGGTTAAATATCAATATAGGATATGTATCGTGATATATTTAGGTTAAATATCAATATAAGATACAGTATGTATCCTGATATATTTAGGTTAAATATCAATAGAAGATATGTATCCTGATATATTTAGGTTAAATATCAATAGAAGATATGTATCCTGATATGTTTAGGTTAAATATCAATAGAAGATATGTATCCTGATATGTTTAGGTTAAATATCAATAGAAGATATGTATCCTGATATATTTAGGTTAAATATCAATATAGGATATGTATCATGATATATTTAGGTTAAATATCAATATAGGATATGTATCCTGATATATTTAGGTTAAATATCAATATAGGATATGTATCCTGATATATTTAGGCTAAATATCAATACAGGATATGTATCCTGATATATTTAGGTTAAATATCAATATAGGATATGTATCCTGATATATTTAGGTTAAATATCAATATAGGATATGTATCCTGATATATTTAGGTTAAATATCAATATAGGATATGTATCCTGATATATTTAGGCTAAATATCAATACAGGATATGTATCCTGATATATTTAGGTTAAATATCAATATAGGATATGTATCCTGATATATTTAGTTTAAATATCAATAGAAGATATGTATCCTGATAAATTTAGGTTAAATATCAATAGAAGATATGTATCCTGATATATTTAGGTTAAATATCAATAGAAGATATGTATCCTGATATATTTAGGTTAAATATCAATAGAAGATATGTATCCTGATATATTTAGGTTAAATATCAATATAAGATATGTATCCTGATATGTTTAGGCTAAATATCAATAGAAGATATGTATCCTGATATATTTAGGCTAAATATCAATATAGGATATGTATCCTGACATATTTAGGTTAAATATCAATATAGGATATGTATCCTGATATATTTAGGTTAAATATCAATATAAGATATGTATCCTGATATATTTAGGTTAAATATCAATATAGGATATGTATCCTGATATATTTAGGTTAAATATCAATATAAGATATGTATCCTGATATATTTAGGTTAAATATCAATATAAGATATGTATCCTGATATATTTAGGTTAAATATCAATATAGGATATGTATCCTGATATATTTAGGTTAAATATCAATAGAAGATATGTATCCTGATATATTTAGGTTAAATATCAATAGAAGATATGTATCCTGATATATTTAGGTTAAATATCAATAGAAGATATGTATCCTGATATGTCTAGGTTAAATATCAATACAGGATATGTATCCTGATATATTTAGGTTAAATATCAATATAAGATATGTATCCTGATATATTTAGCTTAAATATCAATAGAAGATATGTATCCTGATATATTTAGGTTAAATATCAATAGAAGATATGTATCCTGATATATTAAGGTTAAATATCAATATAGGATATGTATCGTGATATATTTAGGTTAAATATCAATATAAGATACAGTATGTATCCTGATATATTTAGGTTAAATATCAATAGAAGATATGTATCCTGATATATTTAGGTTAAATATCAATAGAAGATATGTATCCTGATATGTTTAGGTTAAATATCAATAGAAGATATGTATCCTGATATGTTTAGGTTAAATATCAATAGAAGATATGTATCCTGATATATTAAGGTTAAATATCAATATAGGATATGTATCGTGATATATTTAGGTTAAATATCAATATAAGATACAGTATGTATCCTGATATATTTAGGTTAAATATCAATAGAAGATATGTATCCTGATATATTTAGGTTAAATATCAATAGAAGATATGTATCCTGATATGTTTAGGTTAAATATCAATAGAAGATATGTATCCTGATATGTTTAGGTTAAATATCAATAGAAGATATGTATCCTGATATATTTAGGTTAAATATCAATATAGGATATGTATCATGATATATTTAGGTTAAATATCAATATAGGATATGTATCCTGATATATTTAGGTTAAATATCAATATAGGATATGTATCCTGATATATTTAGGCTAAATATCAATACAGGATATGTATCCTGATATATTTAGGTTAAATATCAATATAGGATATGTATCCTGATATATTTAGGTTAAATATCAATATAGGATATGTATCCTGATATATTTAGGTTAAATATCAATATAGGATATGTATCCTGATATATTTAGGCTAAATATCAATACAGGATATGTATCCTGATATATTTAGGTTAAATATCAATATAGGATATGTATCCTGATATATTTAGTTTAAATATCAATAGAAGATATGTATCCTGATAAATTTAGGTTAAATATCAATAGAAGATATGTATCCTGATATATTTAGGTTAAATATCAATAGAAGATATGTATCCTGATATATTTAGGTTAAATATCAATAGAAGATATGTATCCTGATATGTTTAGGTTAAATATCAATAGAAGATATGTATCCTGATATATTTAGGTTAAATATCAATAGAAGATATGTTTCCTGATATATTTAGGTTAAATATCAATAGAAGATATGTTTCCTGATATATTTAGGTTAAATATCAATAGAAGATATGTATCCTGATATGTTTAGGTTAAATATCAATATAAGATATGTATCCTGATATATTTAGGTTAAATATCAATACAGGATATGTATCCTGATATATTTAGGTTAAATATCAATATAGGATATGTATCCTGATATATTTAGGTTAAATATCAATAGAAGATATGTATCCTGATATATTTAGGTTAAATATCAATAGAAGATATGTATCCTGATATGTTTAGGTTAAATATCAATAGAAGATATGTATCCTGATATATTTAGGTTAAATATCAATAGAAGATATGTATCCTGATAAATTTAGGTTAAATATCAATAGAAGATATGTATCCTGATATATTTAGGTTAAATATCAATATAGGATATGTATGCTGATATATTTAGGTTAAATATCAATATAGGATATGTATCCTGATATATTTAGGTTAAATATCAATAGAAGATATGTATCCTGATATATTTAGGTTAAATATCAATATAGGATATGTATCCTGATATATTTAGGTTAAATATCAATATAAGATATGTATCCTGATATATTTAGGTTAAATATCAATATAGGATATGTATCCTGATATATTTAGGTTAAATATCAATAGAAGATATGTATCCTGATATATTTAGGTTAAATATCAATAGAAGATATGTTTCCTGATATATTTAGGTTAAATATCAATAGAAGATATGTATCCTGATATGTTTAGGTTAAATATCAATATAAGATATGTATCCTGATATATTTAGGTTAAATATCAATTAAAGATATGTATCCTGATATATTTAGGTTAAATATCAATAGAAGATATGTATCCTGATATATTTAGGTTAAATATCAATACAGGATATGTATCCTGATATATTTAGGTTAAATATCAATATAGGATATGTATCCTGATATATTTAGGTTAAATATCAATAGAAGATATGTATCCTGATATATTTAGGTTAAATATCAATAGAAGATATGTATCCTGATATATTTAGGTTAAATATCAATAGAAGATATGTATCCTGATATATTTAGGCTAAATATCAATACAGGATATGTATCCTGATATATTTAGGTTAAATATCAATATAGGATATGTATCCTGATATATTTAGGTTAAATATCAATACAGGATATGTATCCTGATATATTTAGGTTAAATATCAATAGAAGATATGTATCCTGATATATTTAGGTTAAATATCAATAGAAAATATGTATCCTGATATGTTTAGGTTAAATATCAATAGAAGATATGTATCCTGATATATTTAGGTTAAATATCAATAGAAGATATGTATCCTGATATATTTAGGCTAAATATCAATACAGGATATGTATCCTGATATGTTTAGGTTAAATATCAATACAGGATATGTATCCTGATATATTTAGGTTAAATATCAATAGAGGATATGTATCCTGATATGTTTAGGTTAAATATCAATACAGGATATGTATCCTGATATATTTAGGTTAAATATCAATAGAGGATATGTATCCTGATATATTTAGGTTAAATATCAATATAAGATATGTATCCTGATATATTTAGGCTAAATATCAATACAGGATATGTATCCTGATATATTTAGGTTAAATATCAATAGAAGATATGTTTCCTGATATATTTAGGTTAAATATCAGCATCGGATATGTATCCTGATATGTTTAGGTTAAATATCAATACAGGATATGTATCCTGATATATTTAGGTTAAATATCAATAGAAGATATGTATCCTGATATGTTTAGGTTAAATATCAATACAGGATATGTATCCTGATATATTTAGGTTAAATATCAATAGAAGATATGTATCCTGATATATTTAGGTTAAATATCAATATAGGATATGTATCCTGATATATTTAGGTTAAATATCAATATAGGATATGTATCCTGATATATTTAGGTTAAATATCAATATAAGATATGTATCCTGATATATTTAGGTTAAATATCAATATAGGATATGTATCCTGATATATTTAGGTTAAATATCAATATAGGATATGTATCCTGATATATTTAGTTTAAATATCAATATAAGATATGTATCCTGATATATTTAGGTTAAATATCAATACAGGATATGTATCCTGATATATTTAGGTTAAATATCAATAGAAGATATGTATCCTGATATATTTAGGTTAAATATCAATATAGGATATGTATCCTGATATATTTAGCTTAAATATCAATAGAAGATATGTATCCTGATATATTTAGGTTAAATATCAATAGAAGATATGTATCCTGATATATTTAGGTTAAATATCAATAGAAGATATGGATATGTATCCTATTATATTTAGGTTAAATATCAATATAGGATATGTATCCTGATATATTTAGGTTAAATATCAATATAGGATATGTATCCTGATATATTTAGGTTAAATATCAATAGAAGATATGTTTCCTGATTTATTTAGGTTAAATATCAATATAAGATATGTATCCTGATATATTTAGGTTAAATATCAATATAGGATATGTATCCTGATATATTTAGGTTAAATATCAATATAGGATATGTATCCTGATATATTTAGGTTAAATATCAATATAGGATATGTATCCTGATATATTTGGGTTAAATATCAATATAAGATATGTATCCTGATATATTTAGGTTAAATATCAATACAGGATATGTATCCTGATATATTTAGGTTAAATATCAATATAGGATATGTATCCTGATATATTTAGGTTAAATATCAATAGAAGATATGTATCCTGATATATTTAGGTTAAATATCAACATCGGATATGTATCCTGATATATTTAGGTTAAATATCAATATATGATATATATCCTGATATATTTAGGTTAAATATCAATATAGGATATGTATCCTGATATATTTAGGTTAAATATCAATAGAAGATATGTATCCTGATATATTTAGGTTAAATATCAATATATGATATATATCCTGATATATTTAGGTTAAATATCAATATAGGATATGTATCCTGATATATTTAGGTTAAATATCAATATATATATATATATATCCTGATATATTTAGGTTAAATATCAATATAGGATATGTATCCTGACATATTTAGGTTAAATATCAATAGAAGATATGTATCCTGATATATTTAGGTTAAATATCAATAGAAGATATGTATCCTGAAGAAAATAAATTTTAAAGCTTCACACAAGATGCGCATTAAAAAAATCGTATCTAAAATATCCGCCAAAATAAAGTTAAATATAATCTTTCTTTTTTTTTTTTAGAACAAACCTTTAGCTGTGCTCCAATACTCAGCTAATAACAAAAGCAAAAAAGAACGAAATATGAAGGAGTGCTCGGTTTACGAGGAAATGTTAAAATGTCAGCATCTCCTAAATACTTTAATTTGTATATTTTAGGTGAACATTTTCAGAAGACACAAGCATGTCCTTATTTAGTGCCAGGAACACCAACCTGTCAACTGCATCAGGCTTGGTCTAACTTCCTTGTACATTTGTGGGAGAGCTTGTCATGCTAAATAGAACTGTGACTGCGACATCGCGAGTCCATTGTTTTCAGCAGGTTTTTAAATCCGTGTTTCCACTGTTGTAGCCAGGACCATATCTTAAGCAATGTGATAAGACAGGAGGAGTTGTGTAGCCAGCGCACAGCTTCACACATTCCTCAGATTTGGGTTTGTGCCAAGTTTTAGGGTGGTGAAAAGGATTTTTTTATGTTCTGAATTCAAACGAGGAAAAGGCTTCTTGAGACGTCATCTGTACTTCTGTGAAGAAGGTGTCGGACGTTTCACTCCTCATCCGAAGAGCTTCGTCAGCAAACTAAAAAGTGCTGGTATCCTAGGCTTTAAATACAGTAAGAGTGGGCGGAATTGGTGTGCCAACACCCTCCTCCTATTGGTTCCTTACACTAAGCCTGGGCGGAGTAGTGGTATAATCCTATCCTGCTATTAAAACCTCTGATAAAAGGGAAGTGTCGCTCCCTGAGTTGGGTATGAACGACTCTGATACTGGCTCGTTAGCATCTATTGTTCTGGCTCGGCCCTGCCTTCACCTCATTTGCAAGACTATGAACTGTGGGTTTCGGTCTCAGTAACCTGCTGAACACAGGGTCCAAATTAAACCTCAAACCACCATTCCGATTCAATGATGGGTTCTGTTGTTAGACAAAAATAGCTTCCTTTACTCCTCTTTCAAACCATCTGTTTTCTTTGGCCAAAATCTTTACCTCGCTGTCCTGAAAAGAGTGATTGGTAGCTTTCAGGTGTAGATGTACTGCTGATTGAGGACCACTAGAATTGTCCCTGCGATGTTGATAAAGCCTTTTTTGGAGCATTTGCTTAGTTTCCCCAATGTAGTGCTCTTTGCATTCCTCATCTTTACAGTGGATGGAATAGACCACATTGCTCTGTTTCTGGTTTGGAGCCTTGTCTTTAGGATGCACTAATTTTTGTCTCAGGGTATTTACTGGTTTGAAATAGGTAGGAATTTTGTGTTGCCATAAGATCCTAACCCTAACCCTAACCCTGTTATATAGTTAATAATAATAATAATATAACACGTTTATGTTGTTATATAGTTAATAATAATAATAATATAACACGTTTATGTTGTTATATAGTTAATAATAATAATAATATAGCATGTTTATGTTGTTATATAGTTAATAATAATAATATAGCATGTTTATGTTGTTATATAGTTAATAATAATAATATGTTTATGTTGTTATATAGTTAATAATAATAATATAGCATGTTTATGTTGTTATATAGTTAATAATAATATAGCATGTTTATGTTGTTATATAGTTAATAATAATAATAATATAGCATGTTTATGTTGTTTTATAGTTAATAATAATCATAATATAGCATGTTTATGTTATATAGTTAATAATAATAATAATAATATAGCATGTTTACAGTATATATACAGTATATATATATATATATATATATATATACACACTGTATATATATATATATATATCTCTCTATCTCCATCCATCCATTTTCTATGCCGCTTCTCCTCATTAGGATCGGGGGGGCATGCTGGAGCCTATCCCAGCTGACTTCAGGCGACAGGCGGGGTACACCCTGGACTGGTGTCCAGCCAATCGTCTCCAATGAAACAAACATGCATGTTTTTGGAATGTGGGAGGAAACCGGAGTACCCAGAAAACCCCCCCACACACGGGGAGAACATGCAAACTCCACACAGAAATGCCCAACGGAGAATCCAACCCAGCCGACACTGATCGGTGGCCGGTAGATAAGATTCATTAGACAAAGCATATCCGGATACTTGCTTTTAAGCGCTGATCCCCTTTGCAGATCAGCTCCGCTCCCATTGCAGCAGCCAGCCTATAGTGGCCATCTCCCACCCACAAAACGCGGGACACACGCCCGTGATAGCCCCAACAGTGGTTGGATTGGTCGGACTGGAGAAAACCGAGTTTGCCTGGGGGGCTGTCAGGTTGCTCTCGCATTCAAGATCTCCTTAAAGAAGGTGTCTGATCCTCTAAGTTTCACCAGTGACTTTGAAAAAGTGAGTTAAATATGTTTTTGTCTAAATTTTATGGTTCACCCCCACGGCCACATGAGGCGCCTGCAAGCCTGCTTTTCATTGAGGTTTTCAGTTAATATGCATTGTCAAATACAACATGTTAGTTGCAGATAACATTTTGTTAATTTTCTGGTAAAGCAAGCATATTTGCTTTGTTTGGGTTGAAATAAGCTATGACAAGAAATGTTTTTTTAAATAAAACAGTTTAACAATTAATCGTAGCGGTATCAGCCGATTTCACTTGTGCATGATTGGTATCGGTCGCATAAAAACCTGATCGGAGCCTTCCTAAAATATGTATGTGGTGCAACCAGACACAAAATTCACGGTTCGGTTTGATACGTTTTTTTATCCAAAAAAAGAAATGACCTTGCCCTTTTTTAATTTGAATTTTATTGAAATTGCCAACATTTTTCTCACCTTAAAAGCACAGTTCTGCTGCACACACTTAGCACCACATCAGACAAAAAAAGCACAACTATAAACGCAAGAATATAAAAATCCATTTATCTGATGGAGACCCATGTGGTGCATTCTTAGCAGCTAATTTCACGCAAGTGTGATTGACTCAGAGTTACATTGTGATGTTTAAGAGTTCCCTTTACCTTTTGAGCAGTTTATATGTATAAATACACAATCAGAACTTTTTCTCCAACAAAATTTTAACTTTAACTTCATTTTTTTTCTTTAATATTTCAACATTATGCTTCTGAAATGATATTATTTTCCCCATATTTTCAGTCTATTTTCGCAAAATTCTAACTTTTTTCTTGTAAAATGACAGCTGTTTTTTCCATTTTTTTTTTTTACATTTCTGCTTCCCCCCCCACTATTTCAACTTTCTTCTTGTATGACTTTATTTCCATCATATTTTCATTCCATTCTCATAACATTATACGTTCTTGCACAACCTGATTTGTTGTTTTGTTTACTCTTAACTTAAATATAAAAATAAAAATACCATTATTTAATATTTCAACTTTCTGCTACTAAAATGGCATTATCGTATTACATTATTCTCCTAAAATGACAACTTTTACTCGTCAGATTACAATTTTCTTTCTTTGAATATTTTGACTTTTTTCTTGTAAAATTAATTGATTTTTCCATTTTTGTTTAGTTTTTTGGTGAATTATATATTTTTTAAATGGGTGAAAAATTACTCTTTTTTGCCATTCGCTGATGGTCCCATAAGATTCAAGATTCAAGATTCAAGATTCAAGAGAGTTTTATTGTCATGTGCATAGTACAACAGCAGTTATACCATGCAATGAAAATCTTATTCTGTTCATTCTCCCAAGAAAAGAAAGAAAACAAATGAAAGAAGAACATAAGAAACATAAACACATAAACATATATACCAATAAATTAAGCAACAACAACAGAGGAGACATTAATACAAGTAAATAATACAAATAAATAAATAAATAAAGTGCTATGAGTGTGTGCGTGTGTTGCGTGCGGCGTGTGCGAGTGCTTCGTTGAGGAGCCTGATGGCCTGTGGGTAAAAGCTGTTTGCCAGCCTTGTGGTCCTGGACTTCAAACTCCTGTAGCGTCTGCCTGACGGTAGGAGTGTGAATAATGAGTGTTGTGGATGTGTGCTGTCCTTGATGAGGTTGTGTGTTCTTCGTAGGACTCTAGTTTTATAAATGTCTTGCAGTGAGGGGAGGGCTGCCCCAACAATGTTCTGTGAGGTCTTGATGAGCCGCTGGAGTGCCTTCCTATCACGTGTTGTACAGTTACCGTACCAAACAGTGATGGAGGCGGTAAGGACACTTTCCATAGTGCATCTGTAGAAGCAACTCAGGATTGTGGTGGACATGCCAAATTTCCTCAGTCTTCTCAGGAAGTACAGTCTCCTTTGGGACTTCTTCATCATTGGTTGGGTGTTGTGAGACCAGGTGAGGTCCTCGCTGATGTGTGTGCCAAGGAACTTGAAGGTTTTCACCCTCTCCACCTCAGTCTCATCAATAAACAGGGGTCTATGCGGCTCCTTTTCCCTTGTTCTTGGGTCGATGATCATCTCTTTAGTCTTATCTGTATTGAGAAGGAGATTGTTATCACGACACCAAGCTATGAGGTTCGCCACCTCTCTTCTGTATGATGTTTCAACACCACCAGTGATCAGTCCGATGACTGTAGTGTCATCTGCAAATTTAATGATGCTGGTGTTGTTCTGGGAGGCCACGCAATCGTAGGTGAAGAGCGTGTAGAGGAGTGGACTCAGCACACACCCCTGTGGGGTCCCAGTGCTCACAATTCTTGAGCTGGATGTGCGGTTGTGGACTCTGACTGACTGGGGCCTGCCTGTGAGAAAGTTAAACACCCAGTTACAGAGGGAGGGAGACAGGCCAAGTGTGAGGAGCTTATCTGTGAGTTTGTGGGGGCTGACTGTATTAAAAGCAGAGCTATAGTCTATAAATAGCATTCTGACGTATGTGTCCTGGCCCTGTAGGTGAGAAAGGGCTGTGTGGATGGCAGTGTTGACTGCATTATCCGTGGACCGGTTCTGGCGATATGCAAACTGTAGAGGGTCCACGGTTGCCGCCGGGATGCTCTTTTTGATGTGGGTCATGACTAATCTTTCAAAGCACTTCATAACAATAGGAGTGAGTGCTATAGGGCGATAGTCATTCAAGCAGGTCACGTTGCTCTTCTTGGGTACGGGCACTATGGTGGTGGACTTAAAGCAGGTTGGTACAGATGCTTGTGCAAGCGACAGGTTAAATATGTCAGCAAGCACATCAGCTAGCTCTGATGAGAAAACCCGAAGTGCACGTCCTGAGATGTTGTCTGGCCCTGCTGCTTTTCGTGGGTTTGTTTTGTTTAGAACCCTGCGCACATCAGCTGATGTCACCATGAGAGGTGAGTCCTGTGTGCTCCCCAGGTTCAGCCACCCTCTCTGCTCATCAGGAGTTTGGGTGTCAAAGCGGGCATAGAACTCATTCAACTCATCAGGAAGTGTGGTTTGGCTGGACGTGGCTACGCTACTCTGCTGTCGATAGTCTGTGATGTGCTGGAGCCCCGCCCACATGCGCCGAGGGTCTGAGGTGGAATAGTAGCCCTCCAGCTTCTGTCTGTACTGTCTTTTGGCCTCTCGTATGGACCTCCTCAGGTCATATCTGGCCTTTTTGTAGTCATCAGCGGTGCCCATGACAAATGCAGTCGAACGAGCACGTAGCTTAGCCCTTACATCACAGTTCATCCACTGTTTTTGGTTAGGGTATTTTCTGTAATACTTGGTGGTGGTAACAGTCTCTATGCATGTGCTAATGTAGCCAGTAACAGCAGAAGCATATTCATCCAAATCAACAGTACAATCTTCCCTCCCCGCTGCAGTTTTAAACACATCCCAGTTTGTGCAGCCAAAGCAGTCCTGAAGTACTTGATCAGTTTCTTCATTCCATACTTTAACTGCTGTACGTACAGGGGGAGCTTTTTTAAGAAGTTCTCTGTATGTTGGATAAAGGAATATAGAGATGTGGTCAGCCTTTCCAAAGTGGGGTCTTGGAACAGCCTTCAAAGTACCTTTCATGTTGCAGTAGACTTGGTCCAGGATGTTATTTTCCCTTGTGGGAAAGCTCACATGCTGGTAATATTTGGGGAGGACAGTCCTGAGGTTACAGTGGTTGAAATCGCCAGATATAATAAATACAGCGTCTGGGTGTTTGGTCTCGTGTTTATCAATGATGTCATGCAGGAGGCCTAGTGCGTTAGCAGTGTTAGCTCGTGGTGGGATGTAAACAGCAGTTAAATACACAGCGCTAAACTCACGAGGCAAATAAAAAGGTCTGCATTTCACCATCAGCAGCTCAATGTCCTGCGAGCAGTGCTTTTCCATCGTCTGTACGTCTGTGCACCACCGTTTGTTTACGTAAACACAGACGCCGCCACCTCTGTGTTTACCAGACGCTAAAGTCCGATCTCCCCGGTAAGCAGCAAATGATTCCAACTGGATCGCCGAGTCCGGTATATCCTCCGTCAGCCAGGTTTCTGTGAAGGTGAGGACACAGCATTCCCTGATCTCACGTTGAGCTGTAATCCTTGCTCGTAGTTCGTCCATCTTGTTTTCAAGAGAGCGGACGTTGGCTAGCAGCAGGCTTGGTAGCGGTGGCCTCGTCGCTCTAGCTTTTAGCCTAGCATGCAGGCCGGCTCGCTTGCCTCGTTTACGCCTCGGATGCTTTGCTCGCCGGGTATTCAGCTCACCAGGTCCGCAGGCTGCTGCGTTCTCCCGGCGCAGAAGAAAGGCAAAGTCTGAGAGGCTAAATGAAGGTTCATGGTGAACCCTGCCGATGTTCAAAAGTGTCTCTCTGTTGTAATGTACTGCGTGAGTGTGTTGAATGTCCAAAATGAACAATAAAATAGCAAAAAATAGAAAAACACGGGAGAGTGTCACAGAGACGTCTGCCACGGAGGGCGCCATCTTTGATACATACATACATAAGGTAACTCCTGCACAAATCAGGGATCTCCTGTAATTACACAGCACACACACGACACAAGGGAGAGTGTGCTTGTCAGGACAGAACTCACTGATGTCGGACATTAGGAGAAAAAGTCTGCTGGCTTGCCATCTCTGTGCTTGTTCCACACCACCCAGTCACCCACTAAACTGGAATTAGACTTGGCCAAAACGACTTGGTAAGAAGCAGAATTATAATAAAGCGAGTATGATTGCTACAGTACACTTTAAATCACATGATCAGTAACCATACGCAAACGCAAAGACACGTGTCAACCTAGCAAACACAAACTGGCTGCTGTTATTACAGCCACTAAGAATTTATAAAACATATACCAGGCCCTTGACTTGCACTCGCGGTGTGCACATCGTCAAGATCGTATCAACAAGAGACTGAAGGCACAGGAAACAGGAAGGAAGGTCAACCCTGATAAAGAAAAAAACGAGGCCCCAAAAACTGACGCGTAAATTATGCTTCAAAGATATCAAGCATTTACCGGCATGCAGATCAAAGTGACTCCAGGCAACAGGTCTACTGTCCACAATCCAATTTCATCTGCACCACAGCAGACAAATTCCCATATACGAACAAGAATAAATAAATATATAAATAAGCCGTCAGCGGCTGTTGAAGCCCAAAATCACACGACGTCCTGAAGGAAGCGTGTCACAGGTGTTCCACAGCTTTCATAGTCCACGTTGGTCGCCTTATATTTGTAGGAATAAACAAGTACACCCAAGAATCTAAACTGAAGTGACTTGGAAATGTGGTAAGCGGCACGGTGACTTGTAAAATACTTGTTTAGTAAGTTTGACAAGATACTCCGCTAACACCTCCTTCTACCAAGGCTGACCCGCCCTCGTTTGTATTACGCATGCGCATTAAGTGTACCGCGTCGCTTCATTGCCACTTCCATATTGGGTCGGGCAAGACGGTCTCTGCAGGGTAAAACCACACCTGTTCCCCCCGGAAACTACCGCTCTCCCGTTTTAATAGTTTCTCGTACTTTTACTTTGCTGAAATAGAAATTCTCACCAAAAGCGCAGCTTCCGGTCCCATGCTACAAAAAGGCAACATCCTCTTAACCAAGGACTGTAAATAAATAGTATTGTAATGCCCCTGGTTGTGGGGAAGGAGAGACTCACGTCGCCGATGCACCTCAATCGCTTTATTCCCAGCGGAGAACTTTGCAACAGTTCACATTCACACCAGGGCTGCTGTAGGCCACAACCCACGCCAACATCCACAACAACTTCCCCAATTCTTAACACTCCCCACACACACCAACCTCTCGCTCGTGACGTCGCACCGCCACTTTCCAAGCCCCGCCCCTTAAAGGCCCAGGAACACAAGTCACAGATATTACACTGCCCCCCTCTTTAATAAGCCCCTCACCCCGAGGGGTCAACAACAAAATCCCCAAACCTTGGCGGCCTCCGCCTCTGTCTCTGTGGCCGGCCCTGGCTTGACTCCTGTGCGCCTCCCCTTGGCGCCAGCGGCTGAACAAGAACAACTGTGGTGGGACCCGGTGAACTTGAGTCCACCCCACGTTCCAAGCCAGCTGCCTCGAACTGGGGAACATCCCGGCCCCTGTAAGGTGCCAACCGGTCCCGGTGCAGGGCAACTCTTCTGCCTCTAGGGGGAACTGCAACTCTAGCACCCTGCAAGGTCCATCCCAATGACTGTCTAATTTAGGGCAACGTCCTTTTTTCCGTTTGGGCGTGAAAACCCAAACCAGCTCACCCGGCTGAAAGTCACGCCCCTTGCTGCGCACATCATGGTTCCTCTTCTGCCTCATACCAGCCTTCTCTAGCTGACCTCGAGCAAAGGCATGCGCCGCTTCCAGCCGATCCTGCAACTTCCGGGCATACTCCAGTCCCGGCCGGTCCTCTGCACTGCCTGGTGGCCTCCCAAACGCCAACTCTGCCGGTGTCCGGATCTCCCGGCCCAACATCAACAGGGCAGGAGTACAGCTTGTGGAACTCTGGACTGCTGAACGGTAGGCCATCAACACCAAAGGAATGTGCCGGTCCCAGTCACGCTGATGGTTAGAGGTGAGGATGGCCAGCTGCTGCTGCATAGTGCGATTAAACCGCTCCACTAGGCCATCACTTTGCAGGTGCAGGGGCGTGGTGCGAGTCTTTTGCATATCCAGACGCTCACACAGGGCAGCGAACACTCTGGACTCGAAATTCCTGCCCTGGTCACTGTGGAGGATGTCCGCAGTGCCAAACCGACTAAACATGCCTTCCAGGAGCGCATCTGCCACAGTCTCTGCTTCCTGATCTGGCAGCGCATATGCTTCCGGCCATTTAGTGAAGTAGTCCATTGCACACAGCACATACTTGTTCCCTCTGTCCGTTTCAGGAAAAGGCCCCATAATGTCCACGGCTACCCTCTCCATGGGCGCCCAACCCCTTGCTGCTGGAGTGGTGCGTGCGACTGGTCCTGGGGCCCCTTGTACGCTGCACACTGGTCACAGCGCCGGCAGAAGTCCTCCACATCCCGTCGGTGCTGACCCCAGTAGAATCCCTGGCGCAGCCGTCTGAGGGTCTTTGTGCTCCCGAAATGGCCTGACCCGGTGCCTCCATGACATGCTCTCAGCACCGCCTCCCTGAGAGCTACAGGCACCACCACCTGCCACCTCTCTTCCCCAGTCGCTGGCTCCTTCCAAGCACGCTGCAACACGCCATCTTTGATGCGCAGCACTGCAAACTTGCTCCACAGGCCCTTTGTGCCAACCGACAGTCCCATCGCGCTCTCCCAAGTTGGCCTCCTGCTACTCTGGACCCACTGTCGCACCGGTTTGAGATCGCCGTCTTCCTGCTTGACCGCCCACTCTGCAGCATCCACTGCCTCTAGCGTGCAGCATGACGGTCCACCAGCTGTTTCATCACCGCACAGCTCCTTTTCTCTGGCGTCACGCCGGTCGCAGTAGCTGCAGCCGTCCACAGCACATGGCCGCCGGGAAAGGCCGTCAGCGTTAGCATGCTGAGTACCTGCTCTATGGATCACACTGAAGTGGAAGGATTGCAGCTCCTCTAACCATCGCGCCACCTTGCCTTCCGGTTCTCGGAAGGTCATCAACCACTGCAGTGCTGCATGATCAGTTCTGATGGTGAAGGGCACGCCACAGAGGTAGTACTTAAAATGGCGTGCAGCCAGCACAACAGCCAACAGCCACGCCTGGTCACACAGTAGCGCCGCTCACTTTTATTGAATGTTCGGCTGAAGTAGGCTACCACCTGTTCACCTTCTGGCCCCACCTGCGATAACACCGCCCCCATGCCGACATTGCTAGCGTCCGTGTCCAGCACAAAGGGCAAAGCTGGGTCTGGAGCGGTGAGGACAGGAGCGTTCGTGAGGGCCCTCTTGAGGTTGGAAAACGCCTCCTGACAGTCTGGCGTCCATGCGAAGGCCTGGCCGTTCTGGAGGAGGCGAAACAAGGGTGCACCGATGCAGGAAAATCCCTTCACGAACCTCCGGTAATATGAAGCTAGGCCCAAGAAACTCTTGAGCTGCTTTTGGTCTCTCGGGGCCGGCCAGTCTCTGATGGCGCTGACTTTCTCCTCCAGTGTGCTGATACCACTTGCATCCACCTTGTGGCCCAGGAACGCCACCTCTCGCCGCATAAAATGGCACTTCTCAGGATGCAGCTTCAGTCAAGCCGCCGCAATCCTCCCCAACACTAGCCTCAGGGAATCTAGTGCGGCCTGGAAGGACCTCCCATGGACGAGGACATCGTCCAGGTACACTAAACACTGCTGCCTGGGAATATTTGCAAGCACAGTGTCCATCAGCCGCTCAAAAGTCCCTGGTGCATTGCAAAGTCCGAAACTCATGACCTTGAATTGCCAATGCCCCCTGGTGGTGCAGAACGCGGTCTTTGGTCTTGACTCAGGGGTGAGGGGGACCTGCCAGTATCCACTGCGCAGGTCGAGCGATGAGAACCACGCGGACCCCAACACCAGGTCCAACGTCTCATCAACCCGAGGAAGCGGGTAACAGTCCTTCCTCGTGACCTTATTCAGCGGTCTGTAGTCCACACAGAACCGCGGCCGAGAGCTGTTCTTCCTGGGGACCCTCACAACGCCTGACGCCCACGGACTGTCAAGAGGGCTCGATGATCCCCGCCTCAAGCATGGCCTGGATCTCTTTATCAGCCGCCTCCTGCCGGACCATGGGCAGGCGACGAGGCCGCACCTTCACTGGACGTGCGTCCCCAGTGTCGATATGGTGTTCAACAAGGTGCGTGAGGCCCACCTCATTTTCATTGAGGGCGAAAATGTCTTTAAAGTCCCACAGCACTCGCCACAACTGCTCTTGCTGACCAGCATCTAGGCCAGTGCAGTTCTTTTCCCAGATGGATCGGATTGGCTCCATCCGGTCCTCCACAGTAGGCAGGCTGGGTGGCACTGCCCCCCACTTTGGACCAAGCCTCTCAGGGCGAGCAAACTCTACCCGTCTACTCGCCAGCTGCTGTGGTGTCGCCCCCTGCTGGGCACAAGCCCTCTTCAGGCGAGCGGACTCTGCCCATGTCGACAACGGCTGCTCTGGTGTCGCCCCCCTCTGGCGACGGGACCTCTTCAGGCGAGCGGACTCTGCCCCTGTCAACGACGGCTGCTCTGTTGTCGCCCCCCTGTGGGGACGGGACCTCTTCAGGCGAGCAGACTCTGCCCCTGTCAACGACGGCTGCTCTGTTGTCGCCCCCCTGTGGGGACGGGACCTCTTCAGGCGAACGGACTCTGCCCCTGTCAACAACGGCTGCTCTGGTGTCGCCCCCTTCTGGGGACAGAACCTCTTCAGGCGAGCGGACTCTGCCCCTGTCAACGACGGCTGCTCTGGTAACGATAACACCGCCCACCTGTGCGGATCAGATGGGGTCTCACTGTGCACCGCGATGTCTGCAACCGCAGTGTCAATGGACGCTGCTGCAGTCCGTTGAGTGGGGCTGATAAGCAGCTTCACACGCTGACCCCCTGGCAGGATAATCACTGCAGCTCCCAGGTCCACCACACAACTTGCAGCCTTCAGGAAGTCCCGGCCTAATATGCATGAGTCGCACACATCTGCCACCCAGGCCACAAAGGACTTAGAGAGACCCCCTAGGACAAACTTGAACTTCCCTTTTCCTTTCATCTGGGCTGTCTCCCCGGTCACTGTTCTCAGCCTTGTCAAGGTTGGCTCTATAACGGTTCCCACTGGAACGACGTCAGACCTTACTATCGTTGCCGAAGAACCAGTATCCACCAGGGCCGTGCAGGCAACATCTCCAATCTGCACACAGACATGACAGGGGTCTCCCACCTCCGTCCAGCCCACAGCCACAACAGCTGTATCGTCGGTGTGCTGGTCCCTGCACGCAACCCCCGCGTCTGCAGGCGAAAGTTCCCGGTTGACCACTGAAAGGGCCCGTGCCATCCGGGCTACACGGGCCCCTTCCCGTTTCCCCACGCGTCTTTCAACTTGGGGCAGCGGCGCAGCAGGTGACCTGGTTGACCACACCCCCAGCAGGTCATGGGGCGCGTGCGTCGGTCACCCCCTTCCTCACGCTGGGCTAAACGGGCCATTACTGCACAGACCAGTTCCTCCACCCACGGCGGCCTTTTCTCCATCCCTTCTGCCACTATCGCAGCCGAAACAGGGTGGGACGGCGTCTGCAGCGCCCCCTTGGCTGCAATCTCCCTCTCCATGGCGAGCGCAAGGGCCTCATCCAGAGTGGTGGGGTGGGCGAGCTGGACATGCAGGCGCAGCTCGTCTGGTCTCAGTGCTTGGACGAACTGGTCACGAATCAGCTCGCTCTGGATTGAGCCCGGCATCCCTGCATATGCGCGCCGACCCAGGGCCTCGATGTCATGGGCGAGGCAACGAAGCTGCTCACCTAGCTGACGCTCACGGTGCTTGAATTCACAGCGTGTGGTGTCTTTAACATTACACACCCCGAAACGCCTGTGCAGTGCGCCCACTAGCGTGCAATAATTAAGCCTCTCTTCCGGGCCCAGCAGCAGTAAGCAGGACGCAGCGTCATCTGTCAACGATAATGCCAGCAGCACCACCTTCAACCTCTCAGTCCAGCCTGCTGCATCAGCCACAAGCTCAAACCTTATAAGCTTCCCAGCTCCCTTTGCCAGAGAATTTCAGTGCTTTCATAAGGTCCCACATGTGCTGATGGGCGCCGCCATGTTTGTTCCTCTCCGCGTCTTGACGCAGCTCCAACATGGCCGCCGCGCTCTCATTTTGGCGGGAAACGCCAGAGTCATGGAGTCCGTGCTCCGCGAACTTTGTCTCATGCATGCTTATTACACACTCGCCGTCTTCCTCTTTCACCGTCGGTCGAGCGCCGAACTCACCAGGCATTTCAATCACGCACTGGTCAGCTCCCTCCTTCACCTTCGGTCGAGCGCCGAACTCACTGGGCATGCTCCCCCCACAACAGCGGTCGTGCAGCAGGGTTGAAACCGAAACTTCTGACACCAATGTAATGCCCCTGGTTGTGGGGAAGGAGAGACTCACGTCGCCGATGCACCTCAATCGCTTTATTCCCAGCGGAGAACTTTGCAACAGTTCATATTCACACCAGGGCTGCTGTAGGCCACAACCCACGCCAACATCCACAACAACTTCCCCAATTCTTAACACTCCCCACACACACCAACCTCTCGCTCGTGACGTCGCACCGCCACTTTCCAAGCCCCGCCCTTAAAGGCCCAGGAACACAAGTCACAGATATTACAGTATGTTCCTCAAATGAGTTTAGTACGCGATGGCGCAGAAAGTCCGCCATGATGGTGAGCACGAGAGGTAGGCGGGACTAGGCGCGGAATTGTACACTGTACAACTTATGCGCTCGCTGTGTGTAAAAAGGTTTTGAGACCATATGAATGAATGTTATTTTCTGAACAGAATGAACATATATACAGACCCTTTCCAAAAAATTAGAATGTCATGGAAAAGTTGTTTAATTTCCATAATTCCATTCAAAAAGTTAAACTTTCATAGATTATAGATTCAGGGCCCACAATTTAAACGATTTCAAGTATTTATTTGTTTATTTTTACATAATTTGGGCTTCCAGCTCTTTAAACCCACGAAAACAGGAATTCAAAAAATTTGAATACTGTGAAGAAATCAGCCCAAATTTTGCAGGGCATGAATGTGTCACGCTAATCATCTACTAAAGTCAAATCACCTGCACAGGCTTCCCCAGGTGTCATTAAATTGTTTCAGTTTGATTCAATTGTCTCAGTTGGGTTCAATATGGGGAAGACTGCAGACATGACAACTGGCCAGAAGACCATCATTGATACCCTCCATAGGATGGGTAAGCCACAAAAGTTCATAGCTAAGGAGGCTGGTTGTTCACAGAGTGCTGTGTCCAAGCATATCAATGGAAAGTCTAGAGGAAGGGCAAAATGTGGCAGGAGAAGATGCACCAGCAAAAGAGATGACCTTGGGCTTCAGCGGATTATCAAACAGGGAAGATTCAAGAATCTGGCAGAGATCCAGAAAGAGTGGAATGAGGCATTCAGACGCATCCGGGAGATGGGCTACCACTGTCTGGTTCCTCGGGTCAAGCCACTTCTGAACCTGAGCCAACGTAGGAAGCGTCTCCACTGGGCCAAGGAGAAGGACGAGAATGTTGGCCAGTGGTCCAAGGTCCTCTTTCCCGATGTAAAGTGTGTCTTTCATTTGGGAATCAAGGTCCAAGGGTTTGGAGGAAGACGGGTGAGGAACAGAACCCAAGCTGCCTGAGGTCCAGTGTGAAATATCCACAGTCCGTCATGATTTGGGGTGCAATGTCCGGTGCAGGTGTTGGTAAACTCTGCTTTCTTAAATCCAAGGTCACCACAACAGTCTACCAGAATGTTTTAGAGGACTTTATGATTCCTTCTGCTGAGGATCTGTATGGAGATGCAGATTTCATCTTCCAGCAGGACCTGGCCCCTGCCCATACCGCCAGAAGCACCAAAACCTGGTTTGATACCCATGCCATCACAGTGCTTGACTGGCCAGCCAACTCAGCGGACCTAAACCCCATTGAGAATCTATGGGGTATTCTCAAGAGGAAAATGAGGGGCACCAGACCCAACAACAAAGAAGAGCTGACAGCAAGCATCAAGGAAATCTGGGCTTCCATAACTCCCAGGCAATGCCACAGGCTGATTGCTTCAATGCCACGTGGCATCGAGGCAGTGATTAAGGCAAAGGGATTCCCAACCAAGTATTGAAGATTGACATATCGTTTTGAAAGTACCATATTTTGATTGATTTGATGTGATCCTAATTTCTTTCTTTTTTTTCCTGCAAAAACTGAGAAGTAAATGGTGATTTCTTCACAGTATTCTCATTTTTTGAATTCCTGTTTTCGTGGGTTTTATGAGCTGGAAGCCTAAATTACGTAAAGATAAACACTTGAAATTGTTTAAATTGTGGGCCCTGAATCTATAATCTATGAAAGTTTAACTTTTTGAATGGAATTATGGAAATTAAACAACTTTTCCATGACATTCAAATTTTTTGGAAAGGGTCTGTATATATGCTGCAGAAATATTACCGACATGTAGATGTCAATAAAAACCTGAGCAACAGTATGAAAGAAACGTTTTTCGTTCCTTACAATGTTACCAACGCTTAACAATAAACATGCAAAATAACACTTATATATGAGTTTTACCCATATACTTATATATGGGTAATTAACTGGAAGTATGCAACATTTCTTTCAGTAATGGCATTGTTAATAAATATTGAGAAACAATAGCCTAAATCATCATCACTGACTTGTCATGAATTCAACTCATCACCCACAGAAACAAATTAGCTTTAAGCTAAATTGTGCGGCAGCCCCACACAACGTACACTTTGCGAGTCTTGTCGACTGTCCTGTTTACAACAACCAGTGTTATAAATCTACAACTTTATCACACAAACTTGTCTTTGTTTTTTTGGGAATATTGAAATGGAAGTGCTCATGTGCACAAGACACAGTTCGATATGTATTATAACAAGCAGTCTCTCTAAAAGAATGAGCCTGTTTTGTGGCCCAAACAGGACGTGACTTTCTTTTTTGCAGTACGAGCTCTGGCTTCAGAATGAAAAGGTCTTCTCCTGCCACACGGAGGCAATAACACCTAATATCAAAGTAGGTTGCATCTTGGTGATTGTTCAATTGTACATCTCAACTTCTCTTACAATAAAATCGGGTTTGAAACTTTAGAAATGCGTTTTGTAAACTTTAGCCATTTAATGACAAGCTGCCACTGAATCTACTTTGATATGAATGGAAGCCTACCAAACAATCTAATTGTAGGAAAATAATGCACTGAATGAAACAGTCAAGGTACTTCAGAAAATATATAACAAAAAAAACCCTAAGAAATTACAAGAGCGAGAGATTATGCATGCTGTATCATCACAATCTGACACACCATGGAAAGAAAACTGGTCACAATGTATGTAGACTTGTATTATTGTCGTCATTATACACCATTAGCTGCCCCACTTTCATGAAATGTTTTTCATGAAAGGCCAATTGTTGAATGCCGTTCGTGTCACAATTTTCAAATCTGAGATTATATAAACCCAATTTAACTCTACAGTACATTAGATAACCAAGTCATTTAAATGGTAGATTCGAAGAACCTCTTTATCTCAAGCACTATATAGATACATTATCTATGTGTTTACTGCAACTTATAGTGAGCGATGCTAATGAGGTTTTTTTCAAAAGAGAAAGCTGTCCTCTCCCCATTTAACAAGCATGTAGTCCAGAAGAACTAATGCAGGGAGAAGTCACATTCACGTGGTGAAATGTCAGTAACTTCATAGATAAACGGTGAAGGCTTTGTCGCTGTCCAGGGTGGTAAAAGGTTCAACCATCAGTCCCATTACGCTGAGTGCAGAGGGATGACGAATTTGCACCCAAAAGGAGAATGGTACTTGATTCCCACTTCTTGGAAGACCTGACGGGGGATACCTATGTCGCGCAGGTAAACCCTGCCAGCCCCCTCTGCTAAGTGAAGGGGGAGGCAAAGGGAGAGGGACCATTTGGCCTCCACTGCCGGTCCCCGTCCACTAACAGGAGGGTCTATGCTGAGTACTGGTGCACGGTTCTGATTAGCCCAGTCTGCAGCGGCTCTGTACCAAGGCTGATCCATCAGGAATGTGTTCTCATGGCAGTCCAGGCAGTTGATGATAAGATCCACTGGGGTGTCTGGCAGGTCTGTGCAATCATCAAAGCAAATATTTTAACAACACAAAACTCATTTGAGGCCAACAGGCCACACACAGTAATTAGAGCAGATATTTCATACGTCCTCCAAGTCGGTCATGCTTTGGCCGTACGCAAGATGTGCAGATCCATACTGAAATAGATACTTCTGATAACAGCTCTTCATGCTCAATTCTCAGATCAAAATATCCATACTTTTGATACTTCAGATGATTTCGTCCTGTTTTTTTCCCGTTGTATATTAGCTTGGCTATGTTGTAAATCACCCCGCTACCTCAATACACTACACTACTTTTTAAAATTTGCCAGACACAATAGGTGTATTTGCACAAAGTATCAGTATCGCTGTTACCAGAATGAATCGGGGAGGAAAGAAAAGGTGGCAGAGAGGGAGGATGAGAGAGAGAGATGATGTGTGGTGATCTTACTCCTTCATGGTCACCACAACTACACTCTCCATGAAAAAACAAAACAAAACCAACAAACAAAAGAAACACAAAGCAATTTGGGGAATGCCACAAATCACACGGCACATGGAGGTTGTGACCTTGGCTTCGGGTATCGTAATGCCTCATCAATGTAACACTATTGGCACCTCATGACCTGAATGCTACATAGCACCGGAGTTTTATGAACCCATGAGTAGGATGGTATGTGAAGTGGTGACCTCCGGCGATTTCAGTGGACTTGAGAAGTTCATTGTGAGCTGTGTTGTTGCTTTGCTTGCAAAATAAAGAGTTACCGCTTATTTACAGACTTGTGAGTGCTAAAATAGGCAACATACCATCTAGTGGTTAAAACGTGACATGACAATGAAAAATCAAAGAAAAATAGTCTTAAAAAAAGGTCGAAATGATCGATTATTGAGGATAATTTATAGCACATTTATCGATCAGCAAAATTTGTTGTCGTGACAGGCCTACGTGGAACAAAATTGATTTCTGAAAGAAAATGGTGTACGCTTTATCCCGTATACGGGGTAATAGCTTGTCAGTCAAATGGGAGGTCACACACAGTATGATAGTGCCAAAAGTAGCTGAGTGTGCCTACATGTTTGGCCCACCCAGCAACGTGAGGGGCCATCTGACTAGCACACACCCCAGTCATCTCAAGTCGTCGCTCCAAACTGAGGCCATGACGCTCCGTGACTAACAGCAGACGCTTGTGCAGATCATATGATAAACAGGGTACAACAAGTCCAGAGTCTGTTTGGAATACAAAGCAATAACAATTTGACTATTTTTAGTCTTATGAATTCTTTTTTCCTTTTGATCCTTATTTTTAAACACTTTTGTTCCTTTTCCTTAACACTCCACAAGCTACATACAGTCGCACATCATTTTTAAAATTCCCATTTCTTATAACATATTCATGACTTATTATTTATCTATTATGAATGTTTATATAGTTTAATTTATATTCCACTACAAACCTTAGCTCTATGGCCATGAGCTTTGGGCAGCGACCGCAAGGACAAGCTGGCAGGTGCAGTGGGTAAAGTGGGAAAGTATTCAGACCCCTTGAAATGTTTCACTCTTTGTGTCATTGCAGCCATTTGCCAAAATCAAAAAGGTTCATTTTATTACTCATTGATGTACACTCAGCACCCCATCTTGACAGAAAAAAAATAATGTAGGAATGTTTGCAAATGTATGAAAAAAGAAAAGGTCAAATATGACGTGTTCAGAAGTATTCAGACGCTGTGCTCAGTATTGAGTAGAAGAGCTCGTACAGCCATGAGTCTTCTTGGGAATGATGCAACAAGTTTTTCGCACCTGGATTTGGGGATCCTCTCCAGTTCTGTCAGGTGGGATGGTGAACGTTGGTGGACAGCCATTTTCAGGTCTCTCTCCCAGAGATGCTCAATTAGGTTTAGGTCAGGGCTCTGGCTGGGCTGGTCAAGAACGGTCACAGAGTTGTTCTGAAGCCACTCCTTTGTTATTTTAGCTGTGTGCTGAGGGTCACTGTCCATTTGAAAGGTGAACCTTGGGCCGAGTCTGAGGTCCTGAGCACTCTGGAAGAGGTTTTCCTCCAGGATATCATTCATCTTTCCTTCAATTGCAAGCGGTGGTCCTGTCCCTGCAGCTAACCCCCCCCCCCAAAAAAATGATGTTCCCACCACCATGTTTCACTGTAGGGATTAGATTGGGCAGGTGATGAGCAGTGCCTGGTGTTCTCCACACGTACCGCTTAGAATTAACACCAAAAAGGTCAATCTTGGTCTCATCAGACCAGAGAATGTGATTTCTCATAGTCTGGGAGTCCTTCATGTGGTTTTTCATGTGTCTTGTGGTGAGGAGAGGCTTCCATTGGGCCACTCTGCCATAAAGTCCTGACTGGTGGAGGGCTGCATTGATAGTTGACTTTGTGGAACTTTCTACCATCTCCCTCCTGCATCTCAGAAGCTCAGCCACAGTGATCTTTGGGTTTTTCTTCACCTCTCTCACCAAAGCTCTTCTCCCACGATTGTTCAGTTTGGCTGGACGGCCAAGTCTAGGCAGAGTTGTGGTCGTCCCAAACTTCTTCCATGTGACGAATATGGAGCCACTGTGCTCTTAGGAGCCTTGAGTGCTGCAGAAATTCTTTTGTAACCTTGGCCAGAGCTGTGCCTTGCCACAGTTCTGTCCTTCGACCTCATGATTCTCATTTGCTCTGACATGCACTGTGAGCTGTAAGGTCTCATGTAGACAGGTGTGTGCCTTTACTAATCAAGTCCAATCAGTTTAATTCAACACAACTGGACTCCAATAAAAGGAGGATCAGAAGAAATGGACAGCATGTGAGTTCAATATGAACGTCTCTGCAAAGGGTCTGAATACTTATGACCATGTGATATTTCACATTTTCTTTTTTAATACATTTGCAAAAATGTCTACATTTCTGTTTTCTTCTGACAAGATGGGGTGCTGAGAGTACATTGAGAAAAAAAATGAACTTTTTGGATTTTGGAAAATGGCTGCAATGACACACAAAGTGAAAAATTTCAAGGGGTCTGAATACTTTCCGTACCCACTGTACAAGCAGCCGATATGGGTTTTCTCTATAGGGTGGCTTAGCTCTCCCTTAGAGATAAGGTGAGACGTGACGTGATGCTGTAATCTCGCGAAAGTGTGCGTGACGCGCAGAAAACAGACAAGCAGAACATAGCACTCCAAAAAACAATCAACTACTAAAACATCCACAAAGTACTTTGACGCAAAACCAACATATTAAAACTGGAAGCTCTGGAGGAGTACATCGACGGGTGATGGCGCTTGGCGAAGGTCCACGCTCTCTGAGAGCTTCTCTGGTTTGCCTATTGATTTACCTTTTTCAACAACTTCCTTTTTTTCTTTACACGTGAAGTGAACGAACATTGATGAACTTTTGTTCAGTGTCATATGGTGTCAATAAATGATCAGTAACAGCTACTGTATGGCAAGTAGCATGTTGAGTTGCGCAAACGTAACGTCATGTTCCTCAATGTATGTATGAAACAAACCATACCACACCATAGCATAATGTAGTAAACTATATATATGTATAAAACTAAATATTTAAGAGTATTAGTCTGTTCGATTGTCATGGTAAAAAAAATCCTTACCAGTGCAGTATTCTTTGGCCCCAGGCTGTGGTACTGTGATCTGCCTGTACACTACAGGTTTGCCCTCTAGAATGTTCTCATCGTGGCGGTACCGTGAGGGTGTTTGCTCCTGAGGTGTACCTCGTGATCTCACCCCATTACGACGCTCTGACGTGTCAATCTCTGAAAAAACTGCCGCCTTGTCAAAGAGGGCCAAATTTCCTTCAAAATCAAAGTCTGCGTCCAGGCCACCGTCCATTCCGTCACCAAAACACTCATCGTCCCGTTGCTTCATCTGACTGCAACCGTTTTTCACCCCGTTCTTCTTGGGGGTGACTTGGTTTGCAGTTCGACTGCTAGATGACCCTGCAAACATGAGCACATACAACTGGTGTTACTGATGTTACGACGAGAGAATGCTAATCATCCAAACTTACATGAGTTGTGTTTTCGTCTAAAGCCCTTAGGGACATCCAGGTGGCGTTCTCCATAGCTTTTTGAAAAGTGTTGTGGAGAGTTCACAGCATCTACAGTTCTAGGGTCACCTTTTGGAACTGCAACTGGGGTACTATTTGCACTGGTCGACACTAGAAAGCTGTTCTGATTACTTCCATTTCTGATATCCAAGATCTTTAGCTCCTTTATGTCAATGGCACTGTGAGGGGAAATGCGGCAAATAGATTAACCACTTAAATGCTACTTAAACAGTAAAAAATAAAATAAGATAAAATACACCGAGCTGTACCTGAATGTGACCTCTGGAACCGGGCACTTGACGCCATTGTGAAAAGGTTGTCGAAGAGATATCGTTTGACAGGACTGGTCCACTGATGATACCTCTCCCTGATAGACGCCTAGTGTCGGTCCACAATTTATTGACATCAAACTACCCAGCCAATCCGCAGCCATGCCTGTTAACGTTCATAAACAAGCCACTTTCAGAAAGGCACAAAGGATGATGAAAATACCTTGCGTTGTATAGAAAGTTAATAAGTAGTCTTCAGTTTAAACAAATGTTAAAAAACACAAGCTACACGATGTTAGCTAACAGCTACGCCGCTGGCAGCTAGCGTTAGCTTCAGCTACCATCAATCTCAGTAGTGCGAAGGGTCCGCTGTTGCCATTAGACAAAATTAAAAAACACACCTTTCCAGATTTACACCAATGATGTTCTTATCACGAAAACACACCAGGAAACTACACAGTCAAGTGCTGAATTAAACGAGTTGTCGCTTTCAAGTTGTAAGCTTCCTTCGCTTCTCCAATGGCCAGATAATGCTCCTGCTCCTGCTGCTGCTGCTGCTGCTAGCATCTGGTGGATCACTTCCGGCTTCCGGAACAAGTCCGACATCGGAATAAAATCTTCTTCTTCTTCTTCTTTTAGTTTAATGGCGGGTTGCAACCATGACTTGAAAAGGTGCATACCGCCACCTACTGTACCGGAGTATGTAACATGGGCCATATACAGTATCTTACTTTATGCTAGCTTAGATAGTGAGGAGACTACTTATACTACTACTAATAATAATCCTAATAATAATACTTATATAATACTATATATTACTATATAATACTATATAATATAATACTAAAATATTCTAATACTTATCTATATTCTATTATATAATCCTGTGTCCTTCAAATATTCTATCACTGCCCTCTGTATATCTCTTTCCCCCTCCCCACCTGTTCCTAAGATACCCTCAATGCTCCATTCCCTTCCTATCTTCTTAATTCTTTTCCTTAACGTTACACGTTCTTCCCTATATCTCTTGCAGTGTAGTAATATGTGTTCTACGTTCTCTATACTTTTGCATTCCATACATACTTTTGATTTACATTTCCCTACCAAAAACATCTTGTCATTTAACCCGGTGTGATTGAGCCTCATCCTAGTTAACACTACTTCCTCTTTTCTGTTTTTTCTCTTCACCCCTTGTGTGCTGATAGATTTTTGTACTTTATAATACTTTCTCCCGCTACTACCCTCATCCCACCTATTTTGCCATTTCTCCATCATTTGTTTTTTGATTATTGCCTTTACTTCACCTTTACCAGCAGGTATATCTATCATTTCATTCCTTCTAATTCCCATTTTAGCCATTTTATCTGCCACCTCATTCCCCTCCACCCCTACATGTGCAGGCACCCAGCAAAATCTTATGTCTATTTTTAACATATGTAGTTGGAATAAGTTTTGATGTATTTCTAATAATAAATCCTCTCGACTTGATTCCATATTTTTAATACTATATAATGCTGCCAGAGAGTCCACACAGCATACCACTCTATCTGGTTTTATTTCCTCTATCCATTGCAAGCCTATAATAATTGCCATCATTTCTGCTGTATAAACCGATAGCTGGTCAGGTAATCTTTTAATGATGCTATAGTTCATTGGTGGGACATCGATTCCAATCCCCACCTTCCCTTCTTCGCTTTTTGATCCATCTGTATACATATCTAAGTAACCATAATATTTGTTTTTAATATATTGACTTGCCTTATGTCCTTTTTCATTATCTTTCCATTTATTTTTTAACTCTGTTATATGTATATCTACTTCAGGTTTCGGAAATAGCCAGATAGGAATATTGCTTATGGGTGTAGAATTATTAATATGTATATTTTTTATGTTATATTTATCTATTTTATCTTTAATTACCCACCCAAAGCTATTACTTTTAGTTGTATTATACTCCCAACATTCCTCTATCACATTCTTGGCCAGATGTCCATGCCTACATCCTTTAAGTCTACTCCAGTATGCCAACATAAGTTGATCTCTTCTCAGGTCATACGGTACTTCTCCTAACTCAACCTGCATTGCTTTAATTGGTGTTGATATGATTGCACCTGTACATATCCTAAATGCTTTGTGAATATTTCTTTCTATTTTCATTAAATGTGTTTTAGCTGCAGCTCCATATACAAAACTTCCATAATCTATATTTGCTCTCATCAAAGCTCTATATATATATATTAGTGACTGTTTATCTGCTCCCCACTCCTTACCTGTAACAGCTCTCATTAAGTTTATTATCCTCTTACATTTCTCTTCTACCTTTTCCACATGGGTCTTCCATGTGCCTTTCTGATCTAGCCACATACCAAGATATTTAAAATGATCTACTTTTATCATGTTTTGTCCATATAGCATCAGGTTCTGATTTTTTATGCCTTTTTTCCGGGTAATCGTCATGTAACATGTTTTATTGGGTGATAGCTTAAATCCCCAGTCATATGACCATTGTTCTATCTTCTTTATTGCTTCCTTCATTTTACTTGTCACATTTATAGAATCTCGTCCCCTTGCCCAAATCACTCCATCATCTGCATATAGGGCCGACCCAATCCTTCTATCCAGATTCATGAATATATCATTTATCATTATGTTAAACAAAACTGGGCTAATTACACTCCCCTGTGGTATACCATTTGCTATACTGTATTCTTCTGACATCTCTGATCCTACTTTAACTTTGAACTTTCTGTTCGATATGAAATCAAGGACCCAGTTATAGAACCTACCTCTAATTCCCATCCTATTCATCTTAATCAATAAACCCTCCCGCCACATGGAATCATAAGCCTTTTCAATATCAAAGAATACAATATTCATCAACTCTGTCATTTTAAAGGTTTTCTCTATTTCCTGACTTACTCTAACTACAGCATCCATTGTTGATCGTCCTTTTCTAAACCCACACTGATAAGTTGTAAGTAACTCTCGACTTTCAAGGAAGTAGTTAAGTCTTCTGACTAGAACTTTCTCCATCCATTTGCATAGATGTGATGTAAGAGCAATAGGTCGATAATTCACAGGGTGTTTTGGATCCTTACCGGGTTTATTAAATGGTAAAATTAATGCACTTTTCCATTGCTTTGGTATTATCCCTTCTTCCCATATTTTGTTAAATAAATCTAATATTTTTCCCAACATATTTTCTGGTAGATTCTGGAACATAATATAACTCAATTGGTCTTCTCCTGTTGCAGTATCTTTACTTTTATTTAATACTATTAGCAATTCATTGATATTAATTTCAACATCCATCACACTCTCCTCACTATCCTGTTTTAGTAACACATCCCTATTCTTTTTTATCATCCTCTCCTTCCCTCGTCTATGATTTTCATCCAGATGGTCTCCACTATGCACCCCTGCAAACTTTTTCCCCAGCACATTTGCTTTTTCTTTATCAGTCACATACATTGTTCCCTTATCTTCTAATGCAGGTATTTTAGTAAACACGTTTTTCCCACTCATCTTCTTTAACATTGACCATACATCTCCTATCTTGATTTCCCTTCCAATGGCAGAGCAATAATCCCTCCATGCGTTTTGTTTACTGTTTTTAATTACTCTTCGGGCTATAGCTTTTTTCCTCTGATAATTTATTACATTTTCTTGGCTGAGGTTCTTCCTTAACCTTCTTAATGCGCAATTTCTTTCTTTTACAGCTGTTGTGCACTTTTCATTCCACCATGGAACCATTTTCCTTTCCCCTCCAATTGACTTACACGGTATACTTTTCATTGCTGCCTCTATTATCTTATTTGTGATCTTAACTGTGCATTCCTCTATGCCACCTTCCATTGATATTGAATTTGCTGCTTTACTACATTCCTCCCTGAATTTTCCCCAATCCGCTTTTGAAAAGCACCACTTTTTATGTCTGTGTCTTTCTTTGATATCTACTTCTGCGTTTATTGTACAACTTATCGGAAAATGGTCACTTCCTATACTTGTGGTTTCATTTACATACCATTCACAGGAACTTGCCAAGCTATGTGAGACCAGAGTTAAATCAATGCATGACATTGTATTTGACCGTATATCTATTCTTGTTCCATTTCCCTTGTTTAAGCATATTAACTGTCTGATATCCATGAGTTCTTCTACTACTATTCCATTGTGATCTGTTTGCTTACTTCCCCATAAACTATTATGTGCATTAAAGTCCCCACACCAGATCTCTCTACCACCATGCCTCCTTATTATCTTCTCCATTGTTTCAACATCTAGTAGTTTACAGGGGTTATATATATTAATAATGATTATATTTGTATTTGCTTGATGTATTTCAACAATCACACATTCTATTTCATTTGCTGTTGTTATTCTATTATATATTATTCCATCCCTCACAAATGTTGCACACCCTCCCCCTTGGTTTTCTTTTCGATCGAATGGCACTGATTCATAGCCATTCAACACATCATCCAGCTGTGGTCTAAGCCACGTTTCTTGCACACATATAATATCAGGTCTTTTCCTACTTTCTGTTATATATTTCTTAAGTTCTTGTCCATTTGCTATGAAACTTCTTGCATTCCATTGTAGGATGTGGAGTACCATTGTGATTTTAATTACCGTTCTGAGGTCCTGCATCATTATGTATAGTCAACATACTATGTATTTCTTCTGCTTTCACGTCTTTGATGTTTAAATATTGTTCTGCCGCTTCCACAACCGTTTTGATCCTGTCACTTTTCCTTTCCTGCCTCGTGGCCACATTGATGACTTTACATATAAAAGCTACAAAGTTCTTTTTATTTACTACTAATGTGTCTTCTTCAATTGCACACTTATGATTACATTTCTGTTGAGGAGCATTCCATTCTGATTGAGATCTTCTATGGTCTGTTCTCTGAGGAAGCCCTACTACTTGTCCTGTCTGGTCTATATGAGTTTCCTGAGTCTCGACTGGTTTATTTTGCTTAATTACACACATACCTATATTCTTTACTGCTTCAGCATATGATACCTTATTTTCTCTTTTGTATTTTTGCACTTCTTTGGCATGTCTTTGCACTTCACAGCCGCCATATGCGGCACTATGTTCTCCTCCACAATTGCAACATCTTAGTTTAGCATCGCTAGCACACTTCCCATAGTCATGTTCTCCACCACACTTTGCACACCTTTGCCTCCACTGACATTGCTGTGCTGTGTGTCCCATTCTCTGACATTTGTAACATCTTAGTGGTTGAGGAATGTACTCCCTCACCCTAAAATTCATACATCCTATACGTATGTCTGTCGGTATTGTCTTTTCAAATACAAGTAATACAGACAAACTGTCACTTTTTACTCCTCCTCTGCTGGTTTGGAGTCGTCTAGCTTCTGTTATTTTGCCACCTCTTATTTCTCTCTTCACCTCATCCATGGACATTTCCAACGGTACGTTTGATATAACTCCTCTTATTACTGCTGCCTCTCCTGGTATGTGTACTTTTATTTCTCCTCCATCAAGGTACTTCAATCTCATAATGTTTTCTTGCTGTCTTTTATTTGCTGTCGAAATTAGTATTCTTCTGTTATTGAGCATTTTGGCGTATTTAACTTTCCCTATTTCTTTTTCAATTGCTTTAGTCAGATGAACTGGGTGAAAATGTCCTTTATCTTTGCTCATTGTAATAAGAACTTTGTATTCTTCATCTGACTCTTCTTTGCCATTTGTTTTAGCTCGTATTTTTTTCTTTGTTTGTCTTCCATCATGATCTTTCCCGCTGCTTGCTTCTGACCATGACTGTTTCCTTGCTATTTTAACCTGTGTGTACTCCATCTCCTCTGCCCCTTCGTCGCTAACATCATCTGAGCTACAGCCCATTGTTACACTCACGGTACAGTTTGGTTGCACTCGCACTTCAGCTCCCTCCGCTCCACCGCCACCAGCTCTTCGTATCTCTTTTGGTTTGTTGGAGGTCGTGGCGCACCGGTCTCGTCGTACCGGGCCCATATAGGCCGTCGGCCGAGACCTATGCAGTCCACTTCCCACAACCCACCTCCAGTCCAGATATCAAATCTCTCAACTGTATATTCAATACTTATTGTATTCCTTATCTCGCACTTTTCGCGCTTCAATTTTGGCGCCTCGAGCATTCGACAGTCACTTCCGCCTCCTCCCGTCACCAGCCAACCCAACGTACGCCCGGAATAAAATCCCGTCCCATGTTACAAGATATGTACAGTGACAATAAAACATGAAATGATAATATAACAATTTGTTCACTATGTCATTTTATCTGCGCAAATAATAACGCATGCATTGCAAATTGCCTATCACGCATAAAATTATAACTGTCAGCTCTCGAGCTTTTCACCGGGAAACTACCGATCTTTTTTTCTCGGCACTCTCTCAAATATCAATCTAAATCCTTTCGCAACTTAAATAGTTTACTGTATGTTATCCGTATTTTAACTTTAATGGGGAAAAATACCTCTCGGTTTTGGAGTTGAGCGGCGCTTCCGGTCCGCTCGGCAACACTCGGACTACATCGGTGTACTACATCCTGTAGCAGGTAAAGTCAGGTCTTGAAAATAAAAGAGTCACGCCATAATAGCACGATTCCAACATAGATATTATATAAGAATTTTCCCTTATTTTCTGGAGAATTTCCCTCATATTCAAATGCAAATATGCATGGCATATGAAAGTATTCGAGCAAAAAAATGAAACGGTGAAGGAATCTTAACTGCAGGGTCTTTTCATTGTTGATGAAAAAGAAATTGTTATAGATCAGTGGTATAAAGTGTATTCTGTGAAAGTGAGTCAACCAACCCAGGCTTTGTGCTCAAGGTGCAGCTCAACAGAACCTAAAGTCTGCGATCAGACTTAAATGTTCCCACGACAGTGTTTTAGTGTTTATCAGCCACTGATCTGTACTAAAAATCTGGATATACCATTGGTCAATGACTTGTGATGCCACGCGGCCGCCATATTACCACTCACAAGAAATACTTCTCGGACAATGACTTATGTCAGAACTTAACTCCCATTGCGAAGGTGCTGTGTTCGGAGCCCCGGAGGGGACATGGAGAAAAAAAAATATGATGGGTAAAAAAAAAAAAAGACCGAACTTTTGCGTTCCCTCGCAAAACTTTTGCGAGATAACGCAATACTGTTAGAGCATAGAGCATTGCACTTCCGTGTACGTATACTTGTACTTCCGTGCTCAGAACGGAAACAAAACATACACGACAATGGAGTGGGATAAGTTCATTGAGTTTTATTTTGAGTTGGGCCTAAAATACAACGATATTAAAACAGTGCTTAGCAGTAAACAGGTTTGAGGTAAGTCAAAGACACCTAAAAAGAATCTGCAGCGAAAGAGGGCTCTCTCGTCGCAAAGCGTATTCAGATGTAGCGGTCCTGGTTGATTTCATCAAGTACCAACTGCAATACTCCGGACAACTTCACGGGTATAGATGGATGTACGCGAAATGCAGAACTTCATCTGGCAGCTGGACTCATATGATAAACTGAAGCCATATGGCTTCTGTATCAACGGGAGCATTGACGGGTTCTCCAGAAAGATGATCTGGCTCAACGCGTACACCACAAACAGTGACCCGAAGCTGATTGGAGGCTATTACATCGAAGCAGTTCAACGTTTGGGGGGCTGCCCACGAATTGTGAGGGGTGATCCTGGCACCGAGAATGGCCATGTAAGAGACTTTCAGCGGTTACTCGTCCCTATTCCTCCAGACGGCACCGTTGACAGTTACTTGGAGGGAGCCAGTACCGCCAACCAAAGAATTGAATCTTGGTGGGGTTTTCTACGCAGACAGTGTGTGGAGTTTTGGTTGTCTTTGTTTGCAGACCTCAGAGATAATGGATTATATGACGGCGGGTTTCTGGACAAGGCAATCCTTCAGTTTTGTTGCATGGGACTCATCCAGGTGAGTGTTATTATATTGTTTTTGTATGTGTGCGTGGGTATGGTGGTTACGGAGACCCCTATGGGGTAAATCACTACACTGAAGTCTGCTTAATTGTTTTTAAGTATATGAGTTATATATATATATTCATATATATACAGTATGTATATATATATATATATAGTGTGTGTGTGTGTATGTATTCATTTTTATTCGTTTTAATAGGATGAGTTGGATGACACTGCACAGGTTTGGAATACACACACCATCAGACCGTCAAAGAACATCAACGTCCCCAGTGGTCGGCCCAGTGTGATGCATACATTACCTCAACTCTATGGGACCAGAGACTTCCTTTCCCCGTTGATGATGCAGTCCAACTGTGCAAAGATGAATGCGTCTTTCGCCTGTCAATACCATGTGGTCCAGATGTGTATAAACTGAGTCCCATCTGACTCCACCAGCTGATCCATATCAGGCGGTGAGTTTGTACATGCATCTTAGACAGGTCATCACTGAGTCTATATAAGGCAAAATGCCAATCCAGACCATAACTCCTCCGATTGACCTCATGACCTCTAAATGCTCCCCTTCTGAGTGTGCGCCTGCATCTGCAGTATGTGTGTGGCCTTTAATTTGAAAACTGCTTGACAAAACTAATGTATCTTCTATTTGTGATAAACAGCAGATCAATGTCTTCTTATTTTGTAAGAATTACAAATTCATTTCATGTTTTCATCACACAAAATAAGATTACTGCCACGAGCAAGTTGAAAAACATTTATTGTAAGTTGACTAGAAACAACACAAATGCCTTATATTCTTGTAGAACTATTTTGGTAACTGTTGTGGTGCTGCATTCTTTATTCTGTATGACATCCTGGCCTGCAACGCTGAATAAATGTAAATTATTCCTAATCTGTATGGTTTGTTCATAAAGATGAATTAGGAACATCACTGTCGCTTCATGGTAAATGCACACGTTCTATAAAAGTAGCTGTGATGTGACAAGGGAATAACACAGTGACACTGTCACACTGACAGTTAAGTAATATAATGCAAATATTACATAATCATTCTGAGGGCCAATGGGCTTTCTACACAGCCCCACTACTTCCTGATCCTAAAACAGCTCCTTTATTTCCTGTCATTCATTACTGGATAATTTAATTCATCCAGGTGTGCCTGCTACTTATTGTTGTGACCAATATGGTCAGGAAGTAGTGGGGCTGTGCCTATTGCAAATACTTGGTGTCATAGTAAGAAATTAGTGTTTTTAGGCTATATTAACTGGTATCTCAACATCTTAAAAATGGTCATTTATCTGAGTACCCAACCACCTTAACAGCAAATATTAATAAACAATTCTACCAGTGATAAATAATTCTATACCCCGAAAATGAAGGAAATGAAAGCTACAGTCATCTTCCAAGTATTTAAATAATGAAAAATGTGAAAACTTGTATAGTATGGCACCAACAAATAATAGAATTATAGACGGCTCCCCACACATTTAAATGGTGTTTCAAACAAAACAACTGAAAGATAAAAAAAAAAAAATGCCTGCATAAATAAAATATAATCAACCATATAATAAGGAGGCCTCTTACGCTTATGCCTGATCAAGACTGCTTAAATTCAAATGATGTCCATGTCTAAGTAGTTACTGGCGAGGATGTTGTCAAACTCTGTGCGGAATTCAGGGAAAGAACTGTATGTGGTTGGTACTTCAAGTGTTGCTCCACATGTATGAGCAACAGGCCTTCTGTTGAGTCCAGTTTCAGCATTAAAGTGAATCATAATTTTGTCAACACATATGACAGAGGACCCAGTACAGAAGCGAAGGAACTTCTCTGCTTTGGTTTGCTCAGCATTTTTTACATAACGCTGGAGATGGTTAAAGGTTGCCTGCTCTCCTGAGAGAGCATCACATTTGTTGTTTCCAGGAGTTGTGAGACTCTTTTGCCTGTGGCCTTCTTGGAGTCATACAGAGACAATACACTTTGCTTGTCGAAAAGTTTGGGAAATACATGTGACATGGGTATGGAGAAACAATCAATTATGTATTTTGGCTCTTGCAGAGTGGCTTTGTGAGCCATTGTTTCTATGGCAGCCTTCATGCCTTCCGTTGAAGGTAGGAAATGAGAGCCCATCCTTGTAAAAAGGTCGAGCAGGTCGTCATCATCACCTTCCTCCCTTGTGCCCTGGAGAGCCTTCTCAACAGCTGACCTCTCAATAGGAGATAAGTCATTGAAAAATGATGCCATCAAGACGTCTGCATCAACACTGTCAATTCCATGAATGCAGGCAAAAATGAAAGCCACTGATAGCCTCACTGGCATGACACCATGGTCTGTGAAGCCCTTCACCCAGATACGCCCAACTGCTTGCCATTCGGCCTCGCCAAAATCTGGCCTCAGCCGTGGCACTCGCTCCATTTCCCCTTCACACTGTTCAAGAAATTGCTCCCAGAATGCAGCGTAAACTTCCCTTGACACTCCAGCATCATCAACAGCTTTTTCATTTACAAAGTCCATTTTTAAAGCCAAATTCAGGGATGCTGCTGTCCATGAATACAGCCAAAAGATCTTCAACAACCTTAATCCTGCAAATTGAAGCACGTTGTGAAGTCTGTGGATTTCCTAGGTTGCTGGATGAGGATGATGGGGAAAGATGGCTGCTTGAATTTGAGGGCAAATCAAACGTAATTTCTCCGTCCTGCTAGAAGAACAAAACATACACAACAAAAACATAAGGATCAGTGAAGAAGAGGCCAAAGTATTCAAAATTCTGTACGCTTGTGTCAAGGTTAAAATAACAATGCACCCTATGTTTTCCCACAGTGTGCCTCAAAAGCATCTTTTCATGGGACCCTCTCATAACTGCACACCTCCAGTTGATAACAAAGGCTTTCTACTTCAATGTTTCTATTCCAAGACAAGTTAGCCCTGACAACATCAGTATGACATTTCCACTCATGTAAAGTTCTGTTCAAAGTAGTACTGTCAAAAGATTACAATTATTAATCTGATTAATTAGGGTAGCTGTGGCATAATTTTGATTAATCTCAAATATCATTTATTTTTTATGTATAGTAATCACATTTGGTTTTGCAGGGCAAACAGACTCAGAAAGATGGAAATATATCTGCAATTAATATTTATTCAACATTTTCAACTAAATCATTTGAACAAACTGTTTTGTCATGGTGTTTTTCGTCCGAATATTTCCATGCAGAGCCAACAAGCTCTTTAGCATCTTCTGTCTTTATGGCTTGGTGTTGTGACTAATGTATATGAGTTTACAGAAAACCAGGCACCTCGTGTTAGTTTATTTCAAAAGGATGCATTATTCATTTATTTGATATTTCAGATAATTGTTAACAATTGAACTGCCTGCCCACCGTATGGTTTAGCACATTTGGAGTGTTCCTATTTCAATGAGAGCAGTGCCTAACTGTACAAACTAGAGGTATAAAAAGGTCAAGAAATCCACCACTTGGCACTGTGGTTGTAAATGGTTGGTCAGGTCACTCTCCATCAACTAGGATGTCACAAGGTGAAAATCATTCAGGACATTTTAACTTCTTTTTGAAGAAATGTAGGTTTATTTTTTTTTTTACATTTTGATTGTGTTGACAAAAGAAAACAATTTTACATTGCCATGGTAACTCTACTAGCACACACCCCAAATGACCCAAATGCATTGAACAGACACGTTCACAGTATTTCCATGCTCCAAATGGGTTAATTGCATTGAGATTTTTAATCAGATTAATCATGATGGCTTAATCTGCATGAATTTTGACAGCCCTAGTTCATGGATGGACTGCTCATCTAGTGTGGTCAGGCCATCAGCAGAAGGCAAACATAACTCCTGATTAAGTACTGCATTCACTTCTGGACTCTGAAGGTGTGACAAATGGAAAAAGTCAAGCACACAACAATATAATGAAGTCACAAATCAGTGCCACAAATGTGCTAAAGTTAGATCAAAAGGACTGACTTCTGCCACTGCCACACTTTCACAACTACTCTTCATCTTTTTAAACAAAACTATGGCTATTTGTTTTTAGTTCAATTTATAGAAATGTAAGTTGAGAAAAATGTTGATAAAGTAAAAAAACAAAAAGACATTTTTTAGAGATGCAAGCAAACATATCTTACAGTTCATCTATCAGCAGTGTTCAGCATTTCTTAGCTGATTTTATGCAATCTAAAATACTTTACAGAAGCATGAGCAAAAAAGTATTAATGGAAACAGATGCAACATGTGATTAAGTACAGTACGAGTTCTACAGCTCTGCAACTCATTTCATTCCTTGGCCCATTTGATACATAATGGCGCAAGAGAGTGCATGTGCCTTGAAAATATTGTTCATTTGTGGATGGACTATACAATTTTACTCATAAAATCACATTTACTAAATATTAATACAGCAGTGCATTCTCTATTTTGTCAGTTTTTATCAGTTTTAATACCTGTTTTACCATTTCTACCTCCTTAACCTAAAATATTCCTGATCTTCTCACATTACCTGTGTGACATCCTCACTGTCGACACGATGATATGTTATCACAACGTTCTCCTCGTTACCAAGGTTATCTTCTGGATCCCATAGAACTGTATCTGCCTCGTCTAGTTCTGTGTCTTCTGAAGCTACACGATAGATGTGCTCATGCTCGGTTTGGAGGGAGTGACTGAGACTTGTGCTGGTCAACTCAATGGTTTCAGACCAGGGATCTGGAAAGCTTCTGTTTGTGCCCTGCCTTTGGTCTGTTGGGGTCGACTGAGAGGGCTCTGGTTGACGTGGACCGTGTGCTGTTCTGTGGTGCATCTGGAAATAAGTCAAAACCAGAAGGTTTTAATGTGGTCACCAGTAACAAATAAAACCTTAGCAAGAAACACATGGGCTGCAAATAGTGCACCAAAATACATTTGGCTCAAAGTATCTCCATTAAAGTTTAATAAGGCAGTCAAGTTTATACAAATAGTGATCCTAAAGTTGATTTAAAAATAATAATACATTAAGGAGTGCAAGTATATGATGAACTCCTTTCTCCCACATAAATATAAGTGCATTATCTTTTTATTTAGTAGATGAAGTGTGGACTTAGCTAATTATTTCCATCTGTCCCAGTTATTATCATCATTTCCAATACTGTATATTTGCTACTGCCACAAACCTGGATTCTATGGATGTCTATGATCCAGCAGCTCTGTGACTGAACCTTCTCTATCAATGCGGGATCCGCCCTCATTCAGCTTAGAATTTGCTCCTTCAGTGATGCTAAAAGATAAATCCTCAGACAATGAATCTTCACTACATTCATTCAGTTCAGATAAGGAGTGACCTGTTGAAGGGCCGCCTGCTTTTGTGCAAATGTAAAATCTAAGCAGCTTCAGGTTTGTTTTTTCATACAGTCTGCCAACAGTGTCATCTAACTGAATCATCTTTCCTTTACAATCACAAATGTCAAACGTAAAGTCACATGCCGGACCCTTTGGTGAGCACCCATCTGGGAAAAATAGGTCCTTTCCCTTTTCTAAAATATCTTTTCCACAGTGACATGTCTCGTTCCTCCACCATTCCTGGTCCTGACTTGCTGGTATTCATGCTTGCCATAATGAAGCCACCCAATTTCAATCTTCCTGGAGGTCTTTTCTGCTGCAGTATTGCTCTGTCTTGCCATTGAACTCCTGACCTTTGGAACACACCAGATGCACTAGGGAGTGCTCCTTTGGTTTTTGATTTCATTTTTCTAGTCCCAATTCTATCTCTTATTCTCTGTAAAAGAGTCTCCTTATCGGTGCTGCGTTGTTCAGTGTCTGTTTGTTGACACAATGACAGGACAGCTATCTGGTCACCATAAGACCTGATGTCATTGGCCATTTGCTCATCCGCCATTATGCGCAATACTGCCTTGTCAACCTGCAAACATAAAATACTACAATAAATACTTGAGATGCTTACTTTGAACATGAATGATAGACACATAGATCAAAGGTCATGACCCTGCCCCTTTCGAAATAGTGTCACTGCAGTGCATGCAGTTTCAGTGCATGTACAGGTACAGTATATCTTTTGTTACTGCAACAACAAATGTATAGTTGCCAAATAGAAAGCTTAAACTGCATCCTATTCACCACCAAGGAAACTAGAATTGAATAGGACTGTGGACTCGACCGCAAATGAATGGAACAAAGTGCAGTACGCCATGGAGCACAAAGTCCATCATGATGGTGAGCAGGAGAGGTGGACGGGGCCAGGCGGACAAGAGTGTACAATGTATTCACTAGCTCTGAGCTGAGTATAGAATAGTTATACGCTGTGTGTACACTTTGGTGAAATGGATGAGTGTTATTTACTGAACACAATGAATTTATATGTATGTTTATATATACACAGTATATACACACGTGTGTAGAAATCCATTATACTGCAGAAATATGACCTACATGTAACGTCAATAAAAACCTGAGCAGCAGTATGAAACGTTTTCCTTCTTTGACTTTTTTCCTGAATTTACACCTTACATTTATTTAAGTAACGGCCTTGTTAATACATTTGATAACTATGTATAACCTAAATCAGGGGTCACCAAGGTTTGTCCTTGTGAAAGCTACTTTTACAAAATGAAAATGGCCAAGAGCTACTCATTTTTCTAACATTTCTTTTCAGAGCTTATTTTAAAGCCAAACAAAGCGAATATGCTTGTTTTACCAGAACATGAACAAAATGCTGGTGTCCACAACTCACATGTTGTATTTCACAATGCATTTCTTTCTACTGTTCTTTCATTATTAACCGAAAACCTGAATGAAAAGCCTGGCGCGGGCACCACGTTGGTGACCCCTGACCTAAATCATCATCACTGACTTAATTTAATTAATTCAATAATTTAACTAATCACCCAGAGAAACAAATGTAGGTTTAAGATATATTGTGTGGGAGTCCCACATAATATACACTTGAGGTGTGAGTCTTGTCCAACGTCCTGTTTATTTACAACAACCAGTGTTATAAATCTACAACATTTTTAGTAATACATGCCTGTCTTTATTCTTAAGAAACTTGAAAAATGACAAATCTGGTCTTTTGGACCGTCTGTTAAGAGCAGTTAACGGTTGAGTAGTGTGCTGAGGACATGTTTACAATGCAATGTTTCTGGATTCTGCTCACCATCATCGTTACAATAGCATTGTGATGGAAATGTTTCCACTTGGCAGTGGCGGGGGGAACGTTTGGTGTTGTGACACTATACCGGAAGAGAGTCGCTGCTAGTTTTACATGTGAGAGTAGTACCTGCTGTAAAGTTCTAAATACATTCATGTGAGCAAATGCACAATTCTAACCGCCCACTCTTTGTGGTTTAGGATGTAACGGAACAGAGTGAAACAATCATGGCGGCCAAACCCAGGGTACACTAGTACGGGAATGGATGCCGATTGACAGTCCTACGAGTCTCGTGTCCTCACGACTAGCCACGGCGTCCACAATTATGACATATGATGATAAGATAAAACACACGTTGCTCTGCAACAAAGAAAAATGCAACACGTTTGCATCATATGATGCACAAGCGTATCAGGCAAGCTTTTGCATTCGTGGTGAACTTCTTTTATTAATTCGGATTGGACACAAATTCCAACTTAAGATGCCTTCATGTGCAGCTATTAACTGCACAAATCGCCAGTTCAAAGGCTGTGGACAAACATTTCCCCTGTAAGTATGATTGAAATGTAGATTTATGATTGATCATTAAAGTTTTTTGCACTGTCCATCTCTCAGATATTTTCCATCGTGTAAAATTGCTCTGATTAAATGTATGTCCAGAATTGATACGTTTATACAGCTCTATAATAGCTAAGAGGAAATGTACCTACTTTTTTGTTCTATCATGATATATGTATTTCTTTAAGGGACGAAGGTTGCGTTACTTGAAGGAAGGAGAATCTCAGTGCTTCCATGATGCTTACCAGGCATTGTATACAGTGCAGTTAGCAAGCCAGTTAGCATACAGTTGACCCGGCATGACCCTTCATTTGGATCAACAACAATGCTGAATGACTGACGTAAAAGGATTCATTCATATGATATGTTCTGGAAAATAATATTACTGAACATGCATACCGGTATGTTTGAGATTGCAAACAACGTATTGTCTTACCCGAAGCATATGGTTTTGTTTCAGTGTTGTTGTTTTCTGTGTGTGTGTTTATGGTTATTACACATTATGGCTATCACATATTATTCCTGTGGTTTTTGTTCAAATATATTTCTATATCAGAAAAGAGCTTATTTCTATTTCATAACACAAACAAAAAAATCATCAAAATGTGAAATGATTTTAAAACTTGTCTCTTTTATGGTTCATATTTTGTACAGACGAGAGCATAGTGAATTGTATGAAAGTAAGAATAAAAAGTAAAGGATCATGACCATGGATTTTAGTGGAAAAAAGGGATGGGATATGCAGTTCAAATGAAAATCTCTTTCTAGAGGAGTAAAACTATCATTGCTATAGGGGAGTGCTGAGCCAGGGGGCACAGTAGAATTTTGTCCCAAAGGCAATGAGAATTGGAAGGGAAAAGTACATTTAATATAGCCAAAAGATAGAGAATAACGTATCAAATGGTTTTTAAGGGACCAAGGTTGCGTTACTTGAAGGAATGGGAGAATCTCCCCGCTTGTTAATGTCAAATATAGATGTTCTGTTAGCCTCTTCATCTGCTTTGTACACTATGTACGCTGTGCCAATGTAGTCGACATGTGAGTAGTAAGATGGCGTCTCTTTGGCTTGAGAGGCTTGCACTCCGACTGCGACTATGATCTATCCAGATATATAATACAGATCAGAGTGAGCGACAAGTTCACAGCCAGTACCCCACGACTTTTGTTTGGCTGTCAGATGTGGCGGGAATTGGGCGGTGTCAAAGCAGTTCGGAGGAGGACAAGCGGCCGGTGTTGATGGAGTACCTTTGCAAGTATCGGATTTTTTGATTCATATTTGGATAATCAGGAATACCCCACATCCTCTTGGAACATGTCTGGTCTCTAATTGACATTTGAATTATTTTTACATCTGATTAAAAAAAAATCGTTTTAGTTGATTATACATAAAAAAATAAATCCCATTAGGAATTTAGAGGAGTGTTGAAAAGGTTTTTTTGAAGTAATCCGTGTCAACCATGTATTATATTTGAGTATGTGAAAAAAAAATCACAGAAAAAACGCGTTATTTATATATATTATATTTATATGAATCTATTTATTTGATATTATATATTTTTATTGTATTTTTAGGATATATTATGTAATTCATGTCAACTAATATTTGACTGTAAAAAAATATGACTCTATTCAATATTTATATTATTTTTTTCTTGAAAAAAGCTTGGCCTTTAATTGACATCTGAATTATTTTTACACCTTACTTTTTTAGTTATTTAAATTGATTACGAACAAAAAATCACATGAGGAATTTAGTGTAGTGTTGAATTTTTAATAATTTTTAAAAAAGAAATCCATGTCAACTATTAAATTTGACTTTGTCCAAATAAATAAAAAACATAATTAAATAAAAACACAAAATCACAGAAAAAATGTATTGGTCTATACCAGGGGTCGGGAACCTTTTTGGCTAAGAGAGCCATGAAAGCCACATATTTTAAAATGTATTTCCGTGAGAGCCATATCATATTTTTTAACACCGAATACAACCAAATGTGTGTATACAGTATTTAAGGAATACTAGCAATTTTAGAATATCAGTCTCTGAATGTATTCTTTGTAATAATGTTGTTATATTGAAGCTAACCAATAATAAATAACTTTTTACCATTAATGCAACTTCTGGTGCTGCATGGTTTTGTGACCTACTCCGTATCTTTCTTTCTTTTCCTTTTTCATCAAAAGGGTTGTCTCTTCACAATTAGCTAGCTGACTATTTGATTAAAGAAGGTTTGATTCAAGGAGGGACAACCCCAATAATAATCAAGTTTTGGTGTCTGACACGGAAAACATGGGAAGGACAGCTGGCATTGCGCTAGAAAAAAAAATGGATGGGTTAAAATACATTACAATGCATATTTTGAATTTTGTAATGTTTCTGTTTCTGTAATGTTTTAAAATGTCAGGAAAACAAATTAAAATAAACACATTTTATGGTGTTAAGAAATGTCTGAGAGCCAGATGCAGTCATCAAAAGAGCCACAACTGGCTCCCGAGCCATAGGTTCCCTACCCCTGGTCTATACAATATTAAAATTAAATCATAATAATATCACATAATTAATATGAAATAAATCTCATTTTTAAGTTATTTTAATTGATTATCCCAAAAAATATATTCACATTAGGAATAGTGTAGTGTTTGACTTTTTTTTAAAAGTAACCCATGTATTTTTATATGTATGCTGCAATTTTATATTTTTTTATTTAATATATATGTATTTAAATAATAAAAAAAATTATATATAAAAATATTTTTACAATATCAAATAAATGTATATTTAAAACATTTTTACAATAATTTATTAACATTTACGTTACAATACCGTTTATAATAAATAATAAAATAATATATTAAAGTAAAAACAAAATTACTATTACTAACAAAAACAACTTAAAAAATATTTTTTTTGATCAAAAAGACAATATTTCTTGCTAAATGTATTTGTTGTCAATATTGACAGAAAACCTTCTATTTTTTTTGTTGTCAATTCCAATTTAAAATGACAATTTTTTTTATGAATGAAAAATGCATGTAATAATGAATTAGCAACACTCTATAATAGAATTATAAAAAGTGGCCCTCTGAGGCTAACCATAGCTGCGATGTGGCCCACGGTGAAAACGAGCTTGACGCCCCTGTTTTAAGTAATCCATGCCAACTTTGTCCCCAAAAAAACACAAAAAGCGTGTTGGTCTATAAAATATTGAAATGATGTATATTTGAAGTAATTCATGTCAACTATTATTATATTTGACTGTCCAAAAAATCAATCAATAAAAATCACAGAAAAAAACATATTAGCCTACAAAATGGTCATTCTTAAATGTTCTCTTCTTCTTGGAAAATGTTTGGCCTTAATTGACATTTGAATTTTTGAATTAAATTGAAGTCATCTAATTGATTATTTTAAAAAACAATCACATCAGAAATTTAGGGTAGACGAATGACAAAGATGGCGCCCTCCGTGGCAGACGTCTCTGTGACACTCTCCCGTGTTTTTCTATTTTTTGCTATTTTATTGTTCATTTGTGACATTCAACACACTCACGCAGTACATTACAACAGAGAGACACTTTTGAACATCGGCAGGGTTCACCATGAACTTTCATTTAGCCTCTCAGACTTTGCCTTTCTTCTGCGCCGGGAGAACGCAGCAGCCTGCGGGCCTGGTGAGCTGAATACCCGGCGAGCAAAGCATCCGAGGCGTAAACGAGGCAAGCGAGCCGGCCTGCATGCTAGGCTAAAAGCTAGAGCGACGAGGCCACCGCTACCAAGCCTGCTGCTAGCCAACGTCCGCTCTCTTGAAAACAAGATGGACGAACTACGAGCAAGGATTACAGCTCAACGTGAGATCAGGGAATGCTGTGTCCTCACCTTCACAGAAACCTGGCTGACGGAGGATATACCGGACTCGGCGATCCAGTTGGAATCATTTGCTGCTTACCGGGGAGATCGGACTTTAGCGTCTGGTAAACACAGAGGTGGCGGCGTCTGTGTTTACGTAAACAAACGGTGGTGCACAGACGTACAGACGATGGAAAAGCACTGCTCGCAGGACATTGAGCTGCTGATGGTGAAATGCAGACCTTTTTATTTGCCTCGTGAGTTTAGCGCTGTGTATTTAACTGCTGTTTACATCCCACCACGAGCTAACACTGCTAATGCACTAGGCCTCCTGCATGACATCATTGATAAACACGAGACCAAACACCCAGACGCTGTATTCATTATATCTGGCGATTTCAACCACTGTAACCTCAGGACTGTTCTCCCCAAATATTACCAGCATGTGAGCTTTCCCACAAGGGAAAATAACATCCTGGACCAAGTCTACTGCAACATGAAAGGTGCTTTGAAGGCTGTTCCAAGACCCCACTTTGGAAAGGCTGACCACATCTCTATATTCCTTTATCCAACATACAGACAACTTCTTAAACAAGCTCCCCCTGTAAGTACAGCAGTTAAAGTGTGGAATGAAGAAACTGATCAAGTACTTCAGGACTGCTTTGGCTGCACAAACTGGGATGTGTTTAAAACTGCAGCGGGGAGGGAAGATTGTACTGTTGATTTGGATGAATATGCTTCTGCTGTTACTGGCTACATTAGCACATGCATAGAGACTGTTACCACCACCAAGTATTACAGAAAATACCCTAACCAAAAACAGTGGATGAACTGTGATGTAAGGGCTAAGCTACGTGCTCGTTCGACTGCATTTGTCATGGGCACCGCTGATGACTACAAAAAGGCCAGATATGACCTGAGGAGGTCCATACGAGAGGCCAAAAGACAGTACAGACAGAAGCTGGAGGGCTACTATTCCACCTCAGACCGTCGGCGCATGTGGGCGGGGCTCCAGCACATCACAGACTATCGACAGCAGAGTAGAGTAGCCACGTCCAGCCAAACCACACTTCCAGATGAGCTGAACGAGTTCTATGCCCGCTTTGACACCCAAACTCCTGATGAGCAGAGAAGGTGGCTGAACCTGGGGAGCACACAGGACTCACCTCTCATGGTGACATCAGCTGATGTGCGCAGGGTTCTAAACAAAACAAACCCACGAAAAGCAGCAGGGCCAGACAACATCTCAGGACGTGCACTTCGGGTTTGCTCATCAGAGCTAGCTGATGTGCTTGCTGACATATTTAACCTGTCGCTTGCACAAGCATCTGTACCGACCTGCTTTAAGTCCACCACCATAGTGTCCGTACCCAAGAAGAGCAACGTGACCTGCTTGAATGACTATCGCCCTATAGCACTCACTCCTATTGTAATGAAGTGCTTTGAAAGAATAGTCATGACCCACATCAAAAAGAGCATCCCGGCGGCAACTGTGGACCCTCTACAGTTTGCATATCGCCAGAACCGGTCCACGGATGATGCAGTCAACACTGCCATCCACACAGCCCTTTCTCACCTACAGGGCCAGGACACATACGTCAGAATGCTATTTATAGACTATAGCTCTATAGCCCACAAACTCACAAATAAGCTCCTCACACTTGGCCTGTCTCCCTCCCTCTGTAACTGGGTGTTTAACTTTCTAACAGGCAGGCCCCAGTCAGTCAGAGTCCACAATCACACATCCAGCTCAAGAATTGTGAGCACTGGGACCCCCCAGGGGTGTGTGCTGAGTCCGCTCCTCTACACGCTCTTCACCTACGATTGCGTGGCCTCCCAGAACAACACCAGCATCATTAAATTTGCGGATGACACTACAGTCATCGGACTGATCACTGGTGGTGTTGAAACATCATACAGAAGAGAGGTGGAGGACCTCATAGCTTGGTGTCGTGATAACAATCTCCTTCTCAATACAGAGAAGACTAAAGAGATGATCATCGACCCAAGAACAAGGGAAAAGGAGCCGCATAGACCCCTGTTTATTGATGAGACTGAGGTGGAGAGGGTGAAAACCTTCAAGTTCCTTGGCACACACATCAGCGAGGACCTCACCTGATCTCACAACACCCAACAAATTCTGAAGAAGTCCCAAAGGAGACTGTACTTCCTGAGAAGACTGAGGAAATTTGGCATGTCCACCACAATCCTGAGTTGCTTCTACAGATGCACTATGGAAAGTGTCCTTACCGCCTCCATCACTGTTTGGTACGGTAACTGTACAACACGTGATAGGAAGGCACTCCAGCGGGTGATCAAGACCTCACAGAACATTGTTGGGGCAGCCCTCCCCTCACTGCAAGACATTTATAAAACTAGAGTCCTACGAAGAACACACAACCTCATCAAGGACAGCACACATCCACAACACTCATTATTCACACTCCTACCGTCAGGCAGACGCTACAGGAGTTTGAAGTCCAGGACCACAAGGCTGGCAAACAGCTTTTACCCACAGGCCATCAGGCTTCTCAACGAAGCACTCACACACGCCGCACGCAACACACACACACACACTCATAGCACTTTATTTATTTATTTATTTATTTATTTATTTATTTATTTGTATTATTTATCTGTATTAATGTCTCTTCTGTTGTTGTTGCTTAATTTATTGGTATTTATGTTTCTTATGTTCTTATTCTTTCTTGTGTTTTCTTTCTTTTCTTGGGAGAATGAACAGAATAAGAATTTCATTGCATAGTAGAACTGCTGTTTTATTGTGCATATGACAATAAAACTCTTGAATCTAGAATCTAGTGTAGTGTTGAAAATGCATGTATTTATTTATTTTTCAAGTAATCCATGTCAACAATTCTACATTGACTTTGTCCAAAAAAGAAAAGAAAAAATGTATTGGACTGAGTATTTCAATTGTGTTTGTATGAAGAGCCCATGAAATGTAATGTTTCATATTGTATTGTGTATGTACAGTAGTCCATCATATGCATCATAATGTGCTTCATAAATATCTTTACATTTTCCTAGTGGAAAATGTTCAGCTTTTAATGGACTTTTATTACATTTATTTGATTAGCAAGACGTCTAATTAGCCAGGATTGTCTGATTTACCTTCAAATATGGATTTAAAAAAGTAATACATACTTTGACTTTGTTGGACAATTTGGCCTTTTAATTCACTTTTTCTGTTTTTTTTTTTTTAAAGCTTTTTTAAATGAGTTTTAATTGAATTAAAAAAACATACATTTTTTTTAAACAAATGAATCCATCCTCAACAATAATATTATATTTGACTTTGTTCACAGAAATAAATCACTTCTACAACGTATTGGCCGATAAAATAGCATATAAATTATAATTTTAAAAAAATATATTTGGATAACGCGGACATGTGATAACGACTTAAAAATCTTTTTGCTTGTATTGTGTTTGTAGTCCATCATATTTAACAGACAAGCATCATTTTATTCTTTTGGTTTTAGTGTTTTCTATTAACATAAACGTGATTAAAGTGGCTCCCATATTCGCTTTTGATTTTTAGGGTGGAAAATGTTTGCCTTTTAATCATCGTTTTTATTTGATTTTTTTTTTGTTGGACTAATCCCAAAACAAAAATCCCATTAGCCAGGGATTTATTTACTATTTATTTTGTTAAATTGTAGATGTCAAAACGTAAAAAAAGGAATTCACCTTTCATTATATTTGGTTGTGTCTTTAAAAAAAATTACAAAATATTGATGTCATATTGGGAAAAACATTTGGCTTTTAACTATTTTTGCTTTTTACATTTTATTTTGTAATTCATTTGAGCAACCCTCCCCCCATTCCACCCCAAAAAATCACATGCATTTATTTATTTTGTTAAATTGTAGATTACAAAACATTGAAAAAAAAGTAATCCACTATTGGTCGGATTGTTTGGCTTTTAACTATTTTTTTATATTAAAATTTTTCGATCATGTGAGTAAACCTCCACCCCCCCCAAAAACGTAAACAATTTTTTTTGTTGGTAATTGTTCATTTAAAAAAAAAATCCATCATCAATTATGATATTTGATCGTGTCAAAAAAAACAAAAACAAAACACAAATGAAATTGGAAAAAATGTATAAAATATTGATGTCATTTGTTTCTGGTGGAAAATGTTTTTTTTACATTTTATTTTTTTATTTCACTAATGCAAAAAAAGAAAAAAATCACATTAGCCAGGAATTTATTATTTATTAAACTGTAGATAGCAAAACATAAAAAAAAACTTCATTCATATATTTGATTGTGTCAAAAAAAATAAAGTACAAAATATTGACGTCATAGCAAAATATTTTCTGGTGGAAAATGTTTTTTTTTTTGCCCTTTAAAAGAAAATTGACTAATGCAAAAAATAAAAGTTTTTATATCATTTTTAAATTAATTTGAGTAACCCCCACCTCACAAAAAAATCACATTAACTAGGAATTTATTTTTTTTATTTTGTTAAACTGTAGATTACAAAACATAAAAAGTTGACTGATTGTGTCCAAAAAAAAAAATGGGGGAAAAAAATGTACTGTATAAAATATTATTATTAAAATATTTATTATATTATGGAAAATGTTTGGACACCCCAGAGGAGAATCATTGAAATACAAAAATGCCCAGTTGCACCAAATGTACCAATAAACACAATGAAAAAGAATGAAGAACACAGACTAGGATGCAAACTCAACACATAAACAGAGACACTGTCGAATAGACGCTACATAATGTGGAAAAAAAACACTCAAGTAGAAGCTTTGAGATGCTCCACCGGACATCCCAACACTTCCGGATGGTTCCAGCGTCACACAAACTGGTGTGGCTTCCCTCCATTGTGTGAACATGACGCCAAACAAAGCACTCAGAGGAAAAGATGAGGTAATTGTGCCTATGCCAAGTCGTAGCGATCTAGCAGATCACATTTTTAGGGCTTTGTCACATGACGCTCAGCATGAATACTGGCTGCTGCTGTGTGCATGCATGCTGTACATACAAGACCTATCACCACAAATATTGCTGGTCCATAAGTGCTGCGAATTATCACCAATAAGCGATATTATCGGCAACATTTTTGGAGACCATTTTTTTCCCACTCATTATTGACATGAGGTGTAATTCACACTTGAACCACTAGAAGGTACTCAAATATGGTGTACTTGTGTGAGCCACATTAGCTGCACCTCCAGTGGTACCGCCAAAGTGCCTTTAAATTATTATTTTTTAACATCACCATGCAGCCTTAGCTTATGAGAAGAAAAGGGAACTCAAACTCAGCACCCCCGCCTTCCCTTTTGGCTACTGCCTGCCCAAATGAAGAGCAACTTCCTTTAAGCAAGCTCAAGAGCCTCTTGTTACATTTCATTTGAGTCCCACACAGATGAATTGATCTGACCAGGGACCAGTTGGCCCCCACGCAGGCCGGGGAGCCCTGAATTAGAACATGCTATAATACTACATCAAGTGGGGGCCCCCCTTTTTTATTGGCCCCCATACCATACTATTTAACAAGAAAACTTAAAACAAAACAAAAAAAAACAGCAAACATGGACAAAATCTGCAGTAATTTTACAAGAATCACGTCAAAATGTCGAGAAAAAAGTTGGAACAAAAAAAACAAAAAGTTGAAACATTCCGAGAAACTGCAACAACATTTTTGGAAAATTAGGGTCTGGAAGACCAGAATTAGGTGAAAATATGATGTTCATGTGGTTAGCATGTTAGCCAACACAGGAACAGCCAGGAGATGGGAAGACCTGGGTTGGATTCTCCCTTGGGCATTTCTGTGTGGAGTTTGCATGTTCTCCCCGTGTGTGGGGGGGGGGTTTCCGGGTACTCCGGTTTCCTCCCACATTCCAAAAACATGCATGTTAGCTTCATTGGAGACTCTAAATGGTCCATAGGTATGAATGTGAGTGTTTGTCTATATGTGCCCTGCCATTGGCTGGACACCAGTCCAGGGTGTACCCCGCCTGTCGCCCCAAGTCAGCTGGGATAGGCTCCAGCATGCCCCCGCGACCCTAATGAAAAGCGACATTGAAAAGGGGTGGATGATGTAAATAATTATGACAAGGAAGTTTAAAGTTGAAATTGTTGGTAAAATGTATTCTTGTCAAATGTCCATGTTTGCTGCTGCCGTGTTTCTGAAAAGATATTTCTAGAATGTGCTAAGAGGAGGAAGTCACAGTGACGACAAGTCATGAATGACTCTTTTCACTTTGATGATCGAGCCTGGACGTACAGGTAGTGTAGCTGCCTGTGCCGATACGGACGTACTTGGAAAGACTAAGAATAAGATTAAGACTACGAGATAGTGTTGTGGACAGCAAATAATGTCAAGGTAAAACGTGTATAGAAATGTGAGATGGCCATCAGCATAGAGCAAGGTGTACAGTATATGTACAGTATATGTACAGTATATGTATAGTATATGTATGGTATGTGGACATACTGCATATATTCCTGATGCAATGTTAATGGCTGGTCTCCCTGCAGGTCACACAGCCTACTCTTATCTATCCGTGATTGGAACGGAGGAATACAGAAGCTGCGTGACAATGTACAGTACAGTACAGTAAAGTACATTAGAGTAGAGTAGAGTAGAGTAGAGTGTAGCACGCACGCCACCAGCACCAGCAGCGAGCATATAGCCGGCAAACGCTCTCATTGCAAAGCGTCATTCAGCGTGGAATCTTTCATCGTCTCCGTGGTTAGACAGCCCACATCTTCTTGTGCTGAAAGTAGGCGTCAAACCTGGCCAGGGCGTACTCCTACAACCACACACAAAACATTCCAGTTGACCAAACGCGTCCCAACTTGACACTTTTTTTGTTTTAAAAGGATTGGTTTCTTCATCACTCCAAAGAGTGTCTTTGATGGGCGTGCTTGATTTATTCCAGATTCAAGAATTTTATTGTCATATGCACAGTAAAACAGGTAGTTATACTATGCAATTAAATTCTTATTCTGTTCATTCTCCCCCCAAAAAAAGTGTGTGAGTGCTTCGTTGAGAAGCCTGATGGCCTGTGGGTAAAAGCTGTTTGCCAGCCTTGTGGTCCTGGACTTCAAACTCCTGTAGCGTCTGCCTGACGGTAGGAGTGTGAAGAATGAGTGTTGTGGATGTGTGCTGTCCTTGATGAGGTTGTGTGTTCTTCGTAGGACTCTAGTTTTATAAATGTCTTGCAGTGAGGGGAGGGCTGCCCCAACAATGTTCTGTGAGGTCTTGATCACCCGCTGGAGTGCCTTCCTATCACGTGTTGTACAGTTACCGTACCAAACAGTGATGGAGGCGCTAAGGACACTTTCCATAGTGCATCTGTAGAAGCAACTCAGGATTGTGGTGGACATGCCAAATTTCCTCAGTCTTCTCAGGAAGTACAGTCTCCTTTGGGACTTCTTCAGAATTTGTTGGGTGTTGTGAGATCAGGTGAGGTCCTCGCTGATGTGTGTGCCAAGGAACTTGAAGGTTTTCACCCTCTCCACCTCAGTCTCATCAATAAACAGGGGTCTATGCGGCTCCTTTTCCCTTGTTCTTGGGTCGATGATCATCTCTTTAGTCTTATCTGTATTGAGAAGGAGATTGTTGTCACGACACCAAGCTATGAGGTCCGCCACCTCTCTTCTGTATGATGTTTCAACACCACCAGTGATCAGTCCGATGACTGTAGTGTCATCCGCAAATTGAATGATGCTGGTGTTGTTCTGGGAGGCCACGCAATCGTAGGTGAAGAGCATGTAGAGGAGCGGACTCAGCACACACCCCTGTGGGGTCCCAGTGCTCACAATTCTTGAACTGGATGTGTGATTGTGGACTCTGACTGACTGGGGTCTGCCTGTTAGAAAGTTAAACACCCAGTTACAGAGGGAGGGAGACAGGCCAAGTGTGAGGAGCTTATTTGTGAGTTTGTGGGGGCTGACTGTATTAAAAGCAGAGCTATAGTCTATAAATAGCATTCTGACATATGTGTCCTGGCCCTGTAGGTGAGAAAGGGCTGTGTAGATGGCAGTGTTTTTTTTTGTTGTTTTTTTTTTCCACCTGTCCTGTCCAGCCTTTAAAGCAGATAGAATTGTAGATCTAAATGCTGTCAAGTGCTCAACAGATTTACTCTGCCAGGGAGAAGTGTGATATACACTTCCCCTGTCATACAAAATTTATTCGACCTTGATGCTTGTTATAAAGCACATTTGGAGCGACCGGACCGGAGCAGGAGGGGACAGAGAAGAAGAGAAAAGGAAACCGGGGGGGGACGAGAGGGGGACAAAAACAAAAAAAGAGAGACAAGAGACAAGGACAACAGCAGCAACAACAACAATAGTGACAGAACAACAGAAACATACAGAACGACATCAGCAAATAAATGTCTGTGACAACTATCAAGACGAACAGGGACATAAGGACAAAACAATATCAACAACCACAATGACGAAGCTGTCAATGACAATCACACATAATAGTAGTAATGAAATGATGAACTATGATAGTGATCACAATGACAATACTGCATTGAAACAGTCACACATAATAGTAGTAATGAAATGATTATCCATGATAGTGAACAGAATGAAAAGTACTGTAATGCACATCATTGTAAAAAAAATAACCAAATATATATATATATATATATATATAGTCATACTGATGATATCACCGTCGCTGTAATAAAACCAACAACATAACAACACCCTGGTTAACTCAGTGAGTAATGTGGGGAAGTACGTATGTACTGTGAGTGTGCATATGTACAGGTATCTCTGTATGTGAGGAAGACTTCATATATATGTAAAGGTGCAGAAATGTGTGGGCGTGTAATTGTCACTGAGAATGCATGAAAGGAAAGGGGCCGCCTCCACCTCCCAGAGAGCCCCGCCCCAAATAGCCAGGCCGGGCCCCTGCCGCCAGAAGGTCACCAGGCCCATAGGGGCAGGCAGCACAAAGATCAGCGCCCCAAGAGCCAGCCCAGAGGGCCCCCACCCCGGGAAGACCAGCAAGGGGCCGAAGAGAGGTAATCCCAGCCAAGGACAGGGCGCCAGTGGGCCGGCGGACTGCCAATCCCTGAGACCAGCGAGAGATCACACCCCACAAAGGCAGACGGGTACCGGGGGCCACAAACCGGCAGGCCCAGTGACGCCTCCACAACCGGAAAGAAGCCGCCCGCGCCGGAAGCGCCAATTCCCGCCCACCGCCCCCCAACACCCCCAGGGAGCGGAGTCCGGCCCGCCCCGGGCCAACCCCCGCCCGACCCCCGACACAGGGCCGCCCCGCCAAGGGATGCAGGAGGCACACCCTCCACCCACCCGGCGGAGGCACGGGCAGCAGAGATGTATCACCCAGCACCCGACCCCACAGAGCAAACCCCTGTATGCCCCCCCCCCCCCCCCCCCAAAAAAATAACTAAAATAAATAAATAAATAAATAAAAGTGCACACACGCACGCACATTCTTACGCACCCACACGCACGCACATACACATTCTTACGCACCCACACGCATGCACATACACACTCCTACGCACATACACACCCCTACGCCCCTACGCGCACGCTCATACACACACCTACTTACTCAAGCGCGCGCACACACACACACACACACACACACACACACACACACACACACAGTGGTCGACTGCCCGACACCCGGAAGCCCCACCCTATCCCCCGTTGGTAACCCAAGGAGCAGCGGAGCCGGGGACCCCGGGGTCCCAGACATACGATCCAGAACCCAGGCGCGGAGAGCGCGGACCGCCGGGGAGCAGGAAGACACCAGGCCACACTCTCCCAACGGTGGGACGCCGCTAGCAAGGCAGACAGGGGAGCCAGCGAGGAGGAAAGCGGGAAACTGAGCAGGCAGGCGGGAAAACGGGCGAGCAGCCAGGCGAACCACCACAAAGCGCCAACTGACACCTGCGGGCCAGCAAACCCCGAAGAGGGAGCGGGAGCACCACACCCCAAGCCGCAGGGAGGCCAAGCACCAGAGCCGAGAAGGCGAGACCAGCAGCAGACCAGCCGACGGCCCCCACAAACCACCAGAAGCCAGACCAGCCACATGCCACGGGCACACGGGCCACCCGCAGCACCGGCACCGCCCCCCGGAGACCGCCGAACCCGCCCCAAGAGCGCAGAGGCGCCCGCAGCACGTGTCAGTCCAGGAGCGGACTCAGCACACACCCCTGTGGGGTCCCAGTGCTCACAATTCTTGAACTGGATGTGTGATTTTGGACTCTGACTGACTGGGGTCTGCCTGTGAGAAAGTTAAACACCCAGTTACAGAGGGAGGGAGACAGGCCAAGTGTGAGGAGCTTATTTGTGAGTTTGTGGGGGCTGACTGTATTAAAAGCAGAGCTATAGTCTATAAATAGCATTCTGACATATGTGTCCTGGCCCTGTAGGTGAGAAAGGGCTGTGTGGATGGCAGTGTTGACTGCATCATCCGTGGACCGGTTCTGGCGATATGCAAACTGTAGAGGGTCCACAGTTGCCGCCGGGATGCTCTTTTTGATGTGGGTCATGACTATTCTTTCAAAGCACTTCATAACAATAGGAGTGAGTGCTATAGGGCGATAGTCATTCAAGCAGGTCACGTTGCTCTTTTTGGGTACGGGCACTTTGGTGGTGGACTTAAAGCAGGTCGGTACAGATGCTTGTGCAATCTGTATGATATCGCATGTTGACAGATTTATTAAAGCAGGGGTGATCCGCCGAGGATGTGATGCGCACTGAAAAATACTGAAACCATTGTTTTCTATGTCTATATATATATATTTCTATATCTATATCTACATGCAAAGATGTGTTCTATTTCAAGAAAGAACAGCCTGCATCAACATTTGTACACAGTACACTGTATGTATACACGACCGAGTATGAAAGCCACATTGACAAGAGAAATAATCACATTTCCAGAATAAAGTCTTCAATTTATGAGAAAAAAAACTATTACAAATATTTTAATATTCTGTCCTAACAGGCATTGCCTGAGACGGCTATGAAAAGGGTGTACGTGTGTGACCTTTGGCCGTGAGCTGAGGTAATATTAGCATATTAGCAATTCATGCTACTGATGCTGTTTTACATTATGACGCTTCCTGTTGCAATGACTCGTGTTGCGACACTTCGTGAGCCATGATTCATGTTACGGAACTTCGTGTTACGACACTTCGTGAGCCATGATTCATGTTACGGAACTTCGTGTTACGACACTTCGTGAGCCATGATTCATGTTACGGAACTTCGTGTTACGACACTTCGTGAGCCATGATTCATGTTACGGAACTTCGTGTTACGACACTTCGTAGGCCATGATTCATGTTACGGAACTTCGTGAGCCATGATTCATGTTAAGGAACTTCGTGTTACGTCAATTCGTGTTCTGACACTTCATGTTACAACGATTCCCGTCGTGATGATTCATGTTACAATTATTCTGGTTCCGGTGATTCGTGTTGCAGTGTTTCATGATACATACGATTCCCGTTAGGACGATTCCCGCTGCGATGATTCATGTTACAATGTTCTGCGTTGCGGCTGTTCGTGTTACGCCATCTTGTGTTGCGACGATTTGTGTTACGGCAATTCCTGTTATGACAATTTGTGTCCAGTGTTGTGTGCCACGGCTAATATTTCAAAGGTGTACAAAGCAGTACTCACCAGACCGGTTTCATAACATTTCGGTCCTCTGCTACCAGAGCCACCAGAGGTGCCACCAAAAAAGATTGCACAATCCCAATCAGGAAAAGCACATTTAGCCAGGCTGTATTCTCATTTGGAGCATCCCATAAATGGAATACAGTACCACAATCAGTCAGAGAATCTTCATCATATCACTCTTTTAAACCCAATGCTAAGAATTGGCTTGTTGAATGGCAAAGATGTGTGCACTAGCAGTATCACTGGTACTATCCATTATTCTACCAGTGTCAGGTAGAGAACAAATTAAATGTAAATGGTAAGGTAGCCAATATGGCTGGCTTGGCGGTGTTTGTATTATAATTTTCATTTTAGTTTTATTAATTTTATGGTATAACTTGTACTGTGGGGAAATGTAATGCTGACTGTTTTTTCTGTCTATGTCTGTTGTGTATGGTGTCTTTTTTGTTGTTTTGTTTTGTTGGGTCTATTACCATCTGGCAAAGGGACTGCCGATGAAAATTAGCCTTTCAGCTAACTCGGGTACATTTACTTTCTGATGAAATGTTGATTAATGTACACTGTCCCTTTTTAAAAATAAAGAATTAAAAAAAAAAAAAAAAGATATCCAAACTTGATGGTGGAGAGGCGGGCCTGGATGATGGACCACAGGCCCCAAAAGAAGTGGGATGCAAGAGAGAACCTGTGGTGCAAACCAAAGCACAATGTTGTTGATTTCTCATGCATGGCAGGGCAGCGCCAGGTGAGTAGACTTACCTGTTGACCTCCACGTACAGCTCCTCCTTCATCTTCAGTTGGTCCTCCACACTCAGGTTGTCAAAGTCTCCATCAGACGTGCGTAAGTAGTGTTCAATGAAGTGGAGCTGCACAGACGTGGCAACGTTGCTTACTTTTCAAGGACACAAGCTTCCCATCCAGACATTTAAGGATGCAGGATGCATACCTGTTGAGCCTTGGAAGGATACGCCTGAGGGTTCACTTTGAAAAAAGGAAACTGGTCACAGTTGTAGTCATACATCCACTCACAAAAATGGTTGCCAAGATCAAATCCCCTGGAAAGGTTGGTACGAAACATTCGGTTCAGTACATAGTCACTCCTGTTACCCAACATATTTAACAAAAAACCTGTTTACAACCTTCTAAATATGCCTTTTAACATGATTAGAGCCCTCTAGACATGAAATAACACCCCTATAGTCAGTCAGCTTTACACTCCTATTACCCAATACAGTAAACATAGCAAGAGAAAACAAAACAAGACATAAATAAGATAACACACCACAGCTTAGCAGTTCCTTGCTGTTTTTTTCTGGACAGTGTCCATCCTGCGGTGGCTACTGTCTCTTCAATGTATTGTAATGGTGACTTTCCACTCGCACTAGCCAATATAGCAGACATGCTAGGAGTAAAAGCCATTTAAGACCGAAATAAAAGTTCAAATCTCATCTTGTTCTCGTGGACCCAATCTGGCGTGTCATCCGGTGTCGTGAGTTGGCTGTGTGCTCCTGCTTGGAATGTTTGCTCATCTGCTATTCACGGCTTTTGCTCCATTCGTAACCAATTGGAAGACCGAAGAATATCAACAGCATCGACACAGACAGCAAGTATTGTCACGACAGTACGCGTGCACCTACGTCACATATCGGTAGTGCACCGTAATTACCAGGCCGACGTCAGGGAATGATGACGTCACGGCGATCAGATCATTTCAAATAAAAGATAAAAATGCTCCAATGAGGCGAGATTACTCGTACTGTGCAGGTGAGCAACTCAAGCGCTCCTTTGTTTCACTTCCAAAGATTATTTCCTTCACCTCTCAGTAGGTTTAGAAGTGTTCAAGTGAAATGTACAGTAGGTTTGTGTCAAAGTACTTTGGTCCCGATGGTCACATAGTACTATTGGACTCAATAGGTCGGGTCACAAAAAGAGGCTCAACATTTTAAAGTGCTCTCAGCACCTTTGTAATGATCTTGGTTTATGTTCTGCTGGTGATTGAAGAACATTGAATAAATAAGTTCATAAATAAATAAAGTCACATGAAAATAATTTGTCAGTCCCATGCAGCCCACCACCATAGCTTCAGAAAATCCTAGTTGCGATACCACTGACTTTGTTTCCAATTCGATACTGAGCAAAATTCAGGATGGTATCGGTGATACCGATCTGATACTGATAGTTAAGAAATCTGAAAACAAGTCTTCTGTGTCTTATATGTCTTATTTTGTCTCATTATGTCTACTTTCTCAATCCCACTGACATACCTTCCACAGAGGAAGCAGAGACTGAGGACACAAACGCGGACAGTTCCATCACCGTGGCTGAGGTATCTGGGGTAGTCAAAACGCTCCCCAGTGGCAAAGCTCCGGGAGTGGAGGAGTTTCGCCCTGAATTCCTCAAGGCTCTGGATGTTGAGGGACTGTCTTGGCTGACACGTCTCTTCAACATTGCGTAGAAGTCGGGAACAGTACCTCTGGATTGGCAGATGGGGGTGGTGGTCCCCCTTTTCAAGAAGGGTGACCGGAGGGTGTGTTCCAACTATAGGGGGATCACACTCCTCAGCCTCCCTGGGAAAGTCTACTCCAGGGTGCTGGAGAGAAGGGTACGACCGTTAATCGAACCTCGGCTACAGGAGGTGCAATGTGGATTTCGTCCTGGTCGCGGAACACTGGACCAGCTCTACACCCTTGCAAGGGTACTGGAGGGTACTTGGGAGTTTGCCCAACCGGTCTACATGTGCTTTGTAGACTAGGAAAAGGCATTCGACCGTGTTCCTTGCGGTGTCCTGTGGGGGGTGCTCCGGGAGTATGGGATTGTTGGCGCACTACTACGTGCCATTCAGTCCTTGTACAACCGGAGCAGGAGCCTGGTTGGCATTGCCAGCTGGAAGTCAAGCCTGTTTCCGGTGAACGTTGGCCTCCGCCAAGGCTGCCCTTTGTCACCGATTCTGTTCATAATTTTCATGGACAGAATTTCTAGGCACAGCCAAGGTGGCGAGGGAGTCCAATTCGGTGGCGTTAGGATCTCGTCTCTGCTATTTGCAGACGATGTGGTCCTGATGGCCTCATCGGGCTGTGACCTGCAGTGTTTACTGGGACAGTTTGCATCTGGGTGTGAAGCTTCTGGGATGAGACTCAGCACCTCCAAATCCGAGGCCATGGTTCTCAGTCGGAAAAGGATGGGTTGGGAATGAGGTCCTGCCCCAGGTGGAGCAGTTCAAGTATCTCGGGGTCTTGTTCACGAGTGAGGGAAGGTTGGAGCGTGAGGTCGATAGGCGGATCGGCGCAGCGTCTGCAGTAATGCGGTCGCTGTACCGGACCGTCGTGGTGAAGAGAGAGCGGAGCCAGAAGGCAAAGCTTTCAATTTACCGTTCGATCTATGTTCCCACCCTCACCTATGGTCATGAGCTTTGGGTCATGACCGAAAGAAAGAGATCGCGGATACAAGCGGCTGAAATGAGTTTCCTCTGTAGGGTGGCTGGACTCACCCTAAGAGATAGGGGGAGGAGCTCAGAGTAGAGCCGCTGCTCCTTCACATGGAGAGGAGCCAGTTGAGGTGGCGCGGGCATCAAGTCCGGATGCCTCCCTGGTGGACCCAGCAGGCACACAAAAAAAGCACAAGCACTATTGCATATTTTTCCACCTACAGCATGGGCGTCTTTATATAAATATTTTTAAATGAGTAAAAATAGTTTTACAATAATATTCCAAATAATATTATAACAGATAACCATTGAAGTAAACAATTCATAAAAAAAATATGTATATTATATACACACACACACACACACACACACACAAATATGGTAAAAATTATATTAAAGTGTCTTTTTGATTGAATTTTAAAAATATACGTCTGTTCCAACTTTGTTCTGTCTTTTCGATACTTACTATTAGTTCCTACGACTGTTGTATGAATTACTTACGGTGACTCCTATTTTCCCACATTGTCACATTAACATTTTTGGAGTACATTTGGGATACAGGAAGTGAACAGATGTGTTGTACTTGATGTGAAAGGGTCGGGGGTTGGCTTTGCTTCTTCCTACCAGGTCCACGTGGAACTGTGAATTGTATTGTGTGATTTTTTTTATGTATGTTCAAATCTATTCAGCCATTAGGTACCAAAATCCTTATTTCTTAATATAATATATGTCATGGGCGGCCGTGGAACACGGCGAGTGTTTTAGGATCCCAAATGCAGACAAGGGAGGCAGAAAGTACAAAAGAACAATTTAATATACAAAAGAGTCCAAAGCAAAAATACAAAGTACAAATAAGGAAAATCCAACAAGGTAAGAGTCCATAACAAAAAACACTAACAGCAAAAGGCTGTTAGGATAAAACTAGAAATAACAAAAATACACTGCAGGCAAACCTTACAGGAGAAGATCACAAAAAGGGCTAGCAGGTAGGTACAGGTAAGCGGGGAGCCAGAGAGCAGGGTAAGGAGCAGGTTGTCAAGGAGTCAAGGAGTACAATCTGGCACCGGTCTGGAGTTTGGCTGGAGCTTAAGTAGGCCGGTGGTAATGAGCTGCAGGTGTGTGTAATTAGGGCTGGGTCATGTTCAGGGATGTGCTGCAACAAATAAACGACAGAGGGCAGCAGAGCAGAACACAGAACATGACAGTATGCCCCCCTCTTATAAGGCGCCGCCTGGCGGCTTACCTGGCTTGTCAGGATGGAGACGGTGGAAGTCGCTAATGAGGGACGGATCCAAGATAAGGGAGCGGGAGATCCATGAACGCTCCTCAGGACCATAACCTTCCCAGTCGACCAGATACTGGAACCCTCTGCCCCTCCTTCGGGAGTCCAAAATGGCCTTCACAGTGTAGGCTGGGTGGCCATCGATCAAGCGCGGCGGGGGCGGAGCCTCGACTGGAGGGCACAGGTGACTGGTAGATACAGGCTTGAGACAGGAGACGTGGAACACTGGGTGTACTTTGAGACTGGATGGCAGTTTGAGTCTCACGGAGGAGGGGTTGATGATGGAGTCCACAGTGTAGGGACCCACAAATCTGGGCGCCAGCTTCCTATTCGTCCCTGCTAAAGGTAAGTCCTTGGATGATAACCAGACCTCATCGCCAACCTGATAAGTGGGAGCTGGGATCCTGTGACGGTCAGCCAGCCGTCGATTTCGTGCCGCCGTGCGGCCTAGTGCAGCAACTGTCTCTCTCCAAATCCTCCGGGCTCGGCGTAGATGAACCTGCACGGATGGCACTGCAACTTCCGCCTCCTGTGAAGGGAACAGTGGGGGCTGATATCCGTAAGCGACCTTAAAGGGTGACATACCTGTAGCAGAGCTGACAAGCGTGTTGTGTGCGTACTCCACCCAGGGGAGGTGGGGGGCCCAGGAAGATGGATGCCGGTGACAAACGCAACGAAGGGCAGCCTCCAGGTCCTGGTTGGCCCGCTCTGTCTGGCCGTTGGTCTGGGGATGGTGACCGGAAGAAAGACTGACCGAGGCCCCCAGCATCTTGCAGAATGCCTTCCAGACTCTGGACGTGAACTGGGGGCCCCTGTCTGAGACAATGTTCGTGGGAATGCCGTGAATACGAAAAATGTGTCTCACCAGCAGACGAGCTGTGTCCAGGGATGTAGGTAGTCCAGGTAGTGCAATGAAATGAGCCATCTTAGAAAACCGGTCCACAATGTTCAATACTGTCGTGTTCCCCCTAGAGGCAGGTAAACCGGTAATGAAGTCCAAGGATATGTGAGACCAGGGCCGGGCGGGGATGGGTAATGGTTGGAGCAGGCCGGCTGGTGGTCGGTTTGAAGACTTACTCCTGGCACAGACAGAGCAGGCCGCGACGAACTCCTTGGCGTCCGCCGCCATAGAAGGCCACCAGAATCTTTGCGCCAGTGCGTATAACGTCCGTTTGAGTCCCGGGTGGCAGGTTACTTTAGACGTGTGACCCCATTGTAGTACCTCTGACCTGAGCTCCTCTGGGACGAACAGTCTTCCTGGGGGGCAGCCCTCTGGTGGTCTCCTCCCATCTGTTGCTTCCGACACCTTCCTCTCCACCTCCCACTGGAGTGCACCCAACACTCGAGCCACAGGTATGATAGTCTCTGGTGCCTTTCCCTCCTCCGTGGGGCTGAAGACTCTTGATAGGGCATCGGGCTTGACATTGCGTGAACCGGGTCTGTAAGTGATTGAAAAATTGAAACGGGTGAGGAATAATGACCAGCGGGCTTGTCGAGAATTGAGTCTTTGAGCGGTGCGGATGTATGACAAGTTCTTATGGTCCGTGATGACTATGAACGGAAGTGTAGCACCCTCCAGCCAATGACGCCACTCCCGCAGCGCCAGAACGATGGCCAGCAGCTCCCTGTTACCCACATCATAGTTGCTCTCAGCCTGTGTGAGGCGACGAGAGAAGAAGGCGCAGGGGTGCAGCCTCTGGTCGACCGAGGATCGCTGGGACAGGACGGCTCCCACTCCCGTATCCGATGCGTCGACCTCTACAAAAAATTGCAGGTTAGGATCAGGATGAACCAGCACAGGTGCTGATGTGAATAACGATTTCAGATTACAGAAAGCCGTCTCTGCCTCTGGGGTCCACACAAACGGAACCTTAAGAGATGTAAGCCTAGTCAGAGGTCCTGCCTTACTGCTGAAATTGCGGATAAATCGCCTGTAGAAGTTGGCGAACCCTAGGAACCTCTGTAAGTGCTTCCTTGATTTGGGAGTTGGCCATTCGACCACCGCCTGAATCTTGGCGGGATCGGCACGCAATTGACCCTTCTCCACGATGTACCCCAGGAACGGCACTGATGTGGCGTGGAAATCACACTTCTCAGCTTTAACATACAACCTATTTTCAAGGAGGCGTTGAAGAACGAGTTTGACATGCGTAGTGTGTGCTTGTAGATTCCTAGAGAAAATCAGAATATCATCAAGATACACGAAGCAAAACAGATTAATCATATCGCTTAAAACGTCGTTAATCAGATTCTGGAACACCGCTGGGGCGTTAGTAAGACCGAAGGGCATGACAAGATACTCAAAATGCCCCAGCGGAGTGTTAAACGCGGTCTTCCACTCGTCTCCATCCTTAATGCGCACTAAGTGGTAGGCATTACGGAGGTCCAGTTTCGAAAAGATCCGTGCCGAATGGAGAGCGGAAAAGGCAGAGTCCATGAGAGGGAGCGAATAACTATTACGTACCGTAATACTGTTCAAACCCCGATAATCGATACAGGGGCGCAAGGACTTGTCCTTCTTGGCAACAAAAAAGAAACCCGCACCGAGAGGAGAGGAAGAAGGACGGATGAGACCGGAAGCTAGCGAGGCAGAGATATAGTCCTTAAGAGCCTTTTGTTCCGGCCCAGAAATATTATAGAGCTTAGCGCTGGGTAATGTGGTGTTGGCTAGTAATTCTATCGAGCAATCATACGGTCTATGAGGTGGAAGTGTCTGTGCACGATCCTTACTAAATACTTGTTTCAAATAATGATATTCCTCAGGCACATTGGTGAGGTTAATCTCCTCTACAGGAAGTGGTTTAACGGAAACCTCGGAAATGGCAGACCTAAGGCAGTTAGCGTGGCAGAACGTACTCCAGTTGACTATGTTCATCTTAGTCCAATCTACGGCAGGATTGTGGAGTTTGAGCCATGGTAACCCTAACACTAGTGGAGCTGCTTGGGAAGGCATAATAAAGAAGCTAATCCTCTCTGAGTGATTACCCGACAATTGCAGAGAAAGAGGTTCGGTCTGATACGTGACTACTGCTAGAAGACGTCCATCTAAAGACAGAACCTCCTTCGGAGAGGATAGCTTAATCACTGGGATATTATGTTTCTCAACGAACGACGTATCCAAAAAGCAGTCATCGGCACCGGAGTCAACTAGTGCGGTTACAGTCACATTTCTGCCCCCCCCTGTAATAATCCCCTTGACCTGGAGACGTCTCAGGGACTCATTGCCTGTGTCGATCACTTCCTGGGGGTACTCACAAATACCAGCTGAGGACTGGCTGCTGGTGACGGGAGGATCGATACTGGATAGCGATAGTTGTGCCGATGGTGCTCCTGGAGTCGACCCTTGGCGACGAACTGGACGGATGGGGCATTGAAGAAGCCGATGACCTGGGTTACCGCAATACAGGCACAGGTTCAGGCGACGGCGACGGGCTCTCTCCTCGGCGGCTAGTCGTCGTCCTCCCAGCTGCATTGGAACCTCCGTATCACCATCAACCTTGATGGGGTGAGTCCTCCTCTGCTCCGTGGGCGAATGTGGTATCGGTGTATGAACCTGGTATCCCTCCTCTGCATAGTCCCTGATTCTCTCCTTTACTCGGTTGTCTAAACAAATCGCTAAGTTTATCAAGTCATCAAGCGATGTAGTATTATCCTTGGCTATTAGCTCATCCTTAATGCGGGCACTAAGAGCCCTCCGGAAGATACCACGGAGCACGGTATCGGGATATCCGCTTGCTGCTGCGAGCACACGGAAGTCAATGGAAAAATCGGCCACAGATTGCCCTCTTTGTTTTAAGTCCAACAGGCGATTGGTGGCTTCTAAACCCCGGATAGGGTGATGAAACACCCTTCTTATCTCCTCTAAAAATAATGGTAAGGAGGTACGGATGGCGGGCATAGAAGTACTTATGGCCAGGGCCCAAGTGGCAGCTCTACCCGCAAGCAAGCTCATTATGAAGGCTACTTTAGCTTGATCAGAGGAGTAAGATGTAGGTTGTTGATCAAAAACTAACGAACATTGATGTAGAAACTGGTTACAGGAATCAGAGTCACCAGAGAAGCGAGGAGGGTGAGGGATACTGGGCTCACGAGCTTGATGAGCAGCAGGTGTGCTTGCAGCTGTGGCAGCAGCGGAATCACTCATGGTAGTGGTTGTACCGACCTCTGGTGGCGGAATCGGAGCGGAACATCCCAGTCGTTGATTTAATGCTTCCATGTTAGCGGAGAGAAAAGAAATGGCTTCCAGGATCCCTTGGAGCGACTTCTCATGGCTTCCCACCATGTGTCCTTGGTGTGTCAGGGCTTTTCGGAATTGTTCCATGTCTGCGGGATCCATGTTCTGGCCAGATTGTTCTGTCATGGGCGGCCGTGGAACACGGCGAGTGTTTTAGGATCCCAAATGCAGACAAGGGAGGCAGAAAGTACAAAAGAACAATTTAATATACAAAAGAGTCCAAAGCAAAAATACAAAGTACAAATAAGGAAAATCCAACAAGGTAAGAGTCCATAACAAAAAACACTAACAGCAAAAGGCTGTTAGGATAAAACTAGAAATAACAAAAATACACTGCAGGCAAACCTTACAGGAGAAGATCACAAAAAGGGCTAGCAGGTAGGTACAGGTAAGCGGGGAGCCAGAGAGCAGGGTAAGGAGCAGGTTGTCAAGGAGTCAAGGAGTACAATCTGGCACCGGTCTGGAGTTTGGCTGGAGCTTAAGTAGGCCGGTGGTAATGAGCTGCAGGTGTGTGTAATTAGGGCTGGGTCATGTTCAGGGATGTGCTGCAACAAATAAACGACAGAGGGCAGCAGAGCAGAACACAGAACATGACAATATAAATACATTTAGATTCAAGTTAAAAATGTAACGTATAAATATATTTGTAGAATAATGGTCAAATTAATAAATATTATACATACAAATATTAAAAAAGGACAAATGAAATTAATATTAATAGTAAAAAAATATGTACAAATATTTTAAAATAATATTAAAATATTGTGTATATTTAGACTTTACTCTCGCAACATTGTAACTTTTTTCACCACCTATTTTTTTTTGGGTTTCTCAGAATATTATGACTTTCAAATAATACTTTTTTCTTATTTATTTCAACCTCAAGCTAATAAAATGACATTACTTTTACTTCGAGGTTAAGACTTTCTCATTCGATTTTTGGAACTTTTTTTCTCTTCATAGTTTGCTTTTCCCACAACTTAATTTCCCAAAAATGACACTAAAAAAAATTTGTTTTCTTTAATATTTCAATTTGAAAAATTATGTTAATTTCACATATTTCTCATTCTCAATTTCTCACAGAAAAAAAGGATTAATTATTTTACGCTACTAAAATGGCATTATTTTTGCTGCTGATATTATGCTGTTTCTTTGGTGAGATGACGATATTTTGACTTTATTCTTGTACAATGAATGCAGATATTTCCATTTCTGCTGCTGCTGTTGTTGTTTCCCAACTATTTAAACTTTAAACGTCATATTTACACTTTAATCTCGTAACATTATGACTTTTTCTTCAACCTAATTTCCCAAAAATGACATTTCCCTCAGGCCGCACGGTGGTCTAGTGGTTAGCATGTTGGCCAGTACGGGAACAGCCTGGAGATGGGAAGACCTGGGTTGGATTCTCCCTTGGGCATTTCTGTGTGGAGTTTGCATGTTCTCCCCGTGTTTGTGTGTGGGGGGGTTTTCCGGGTACTCCGGTTTCCCCCCACATTCCAAAAACATGCACGTTAGCTTCATTGGAGACTCTAAATGGTCCATAGGTATGAATGTGAGTGTTTGTCTATATGTGCCCTGCCATTGGCTGGACACCAGTCCAGGGTGTAATGCACTCCTAATGAGGAGAAGCGGTATAGAAAATGGATGGATGGACATTTCCCTCCATATTATGACTCTCATTAGAATCTTTTTTTCCTCGTAATATTTTATTTTTCCTGCAACCTAACTTTCCAAAAATGAGAAAAGAAGAAGTCTTTATCTTTAATATTTCATTTTTTTTAATTATGTCAATTTCACATATTTCTCATTGTCATTCTCAGTTTCTATGAGAAAAGAAATTATTCGTTAATAACTTTACGCTACTAAAATGACATTCTTTTTTTATTGTAAAATGAATGCCAGTTTTTCTATTTCTTTTTAGAAAGTGCCGCAGGTCAATAAAAAAAAACAGGTCAAGGAGGTAAAGCGTCATCCACACATACTGTCATTGTTTGGATGGGAAACACATGCAGTACTTCCAGAGAGGACATACCGTACCGTACATAATCCTTAGGAGGCTTGTGTGCAGCAGGTCACATGACTGCTGTGCATGAGCAGCCTTGAAGGGGCCACGCCGGGGGTTGGGAGAGAGGGGAGCATGGGAGAAAAGCGAGGCTTTGTGTGGGATGAACTGGGAGTTGGGACAGGCGTGAGATAAACAATGATATTTGCGTTCACCAGAGGTCCAAAAAGCATGGCAAAACGGCATCTTTCCACCGCGCTGGAAGATGGCGCTTACGTAAGAGTGCATTGATTGTATCCAGGCTAATCAGTCACTGACTATCTAGGTTGCCAGGATGTTTGTGTACTTCACTTGCAGGACCAGGGGTCACTTTGCGGAATGCATTCCACAGCTGACACCGTTTCATAACTTGCGCTTGGAGACAGCTATCGTACCAGTCTGCATTTTCAGTTGTCACATTCTCAAAACAAACACAAAAGACTGGCGATAAAATGCTTGCAACATTCTGACGTTCTCTCATTAGTTTGCAACTTTTCTCTCTTCATATTTGGACTTTATTCTCGTAAAATTTATGATATGAAATAGACATGAAATAACACCCCTATAGTCACCTTTACACTCCTATTACCCAATATAGTAGACATAATAAGAGAAAATAAGACAGAAATAACTTGTTTGCAATCTTCTAAATACACTTTTTAACATGATTAGAGCCCTGTGGACATGAAATAACACCCCTATAGTCACCTTTACACTCCTATCATTCTTTGTTTAAATCACATTGCTCAGGCTACAGGATCACTGCAGGGCCAAAAGATGGCCACTCCTAGCACAGCAAGTTAGCAAGTTAAGTGGTTAGCCCCTCCGATTTACTTAGTGTTTCAAATGGAGTGGGAAAGAAGCACAAAGAATTTGTGAAATTTAATTTTGCATGACATTTTTACCCACTGAAGATAGTTAAAATACAATAAAATAAAAATATAATAGACAATCTTTCTTGCTGAATGTATTGTTGTCATTTACAATGAATGACACAATAGTACTATAATAGTACTATAGTACTCTCATTTCTGCTTGGCACTTTGACTTTGCTGGTAAAATCCAAAATGAATATGATGACAATACTGTGAGGCGCTGATGATGGTTTCTGAGCTACAGGCAACCAGAAGTGTCAGTTTGACGCCCCTGCACAAGGCCAACCTCACCCTGATTGGGCTCGCTTCACACCCAAAGCATGATAGATGCATAAGCTCCTGGATCTTGTCTTTACATCTACAGTGGTGTGAAATGTGTTTGCCCCCTTCCTGATTTTTTCCTTTTTTGCATGTTGGTCCCACTTAAATATTTCAGATCATCCAACAAATATAAATATTAGTCAATGACAACACAACTCAACACTTGATGCACTTTTCAAATGAAACTTTTTATTATTAAATCCAAAGCTACATGGCCCTGTGTGAAACAGGTTATAAAGCATTTCTAAAGCTTTGGGACTCCAGCCAGCCACAGTGAGAGCCATTATCGACAAATAGCAAAAACACTGAACAGTGGTGAACCTTCCCAGGAGTGGTCGGCCAACCAAAATGGTCCCAAGAGCGCAGCCACGACTCATCCGAGAGGTCACCAAAGACCCCACAACAACATCCAAAGAACTGCAGGCTTGACTTGCCTCAGTTAAGGTCAGGGTTCATGACTCCACCATAAGAAAGACACTGGGCAACAACGGCCTGCATGGCAGAGTTCCAAGACCAAAACCACTGCTGAACAAAAAAAACTTTAAGGCCAGAAAACATGTTGATGATCCCCAAGACCTTTGGGAAAATACTCTGTGGTCTGACGAGACAAAAGTTGGACTTTTTGGAAGGTGTGTGTCCCATTACATCTGGCATTTCAGAAAAAGAACATCATAGCAACAGTAAAACATGGTGGTGGTAGTGTGATGGTCTTCAGGACCTGGAAGACCTGCTGTGATAAATGGAAGCATGAATTGTGCTGAAGGAGAATGTTGGTGACCTCAAGCTGAAAGCAACTTGGGTTCTGCAGCAGGACAATGATCCAAAACACACCAGCAAGTCCACCTCTGAATGGCTGAAGACTTTGGAGTGGTCTAGTCCAAGTCCTGACCTGAATCCTATTGAGATGCTGTGGCATGACCTTCAAAAGGAAAAGCCTCCAATGTGGCTGAATGACAACAATTCTGCTAAATTCCTCCCCAGCGCTGGAAGAGACTCATTGCAAGTTATCAGTTGTTGCTGCTAAGAGGGGGGCCAAGCAGTTATTAGCTTTAGGGGGCCATCACTCTTTCACACGGGGCCACCTAGCTTTGGATGTTTTTCCTCCCTTAATAATAAAAAAGAACTCAGGAAGGGGGCAAACACTTTTTCACACCGCTATAAGTGTGAGGAGTGCCATGTTTTGGAGTTGATGAATCATTTTCAGTCTTTCTATTCATTTCTATTAAGAGAGTCCGCAACCTGATTTCCTTTCACGATAGAAATACAGCAGATCCTCGCTCACTCGCCATTTAGCATTCACAACCCTGAAATCTTATGGACTTTTGCTCAAGATGTTTTTGTTTCCCCCAATCACTTGCTCCACAATTGGTCATTTTCACCCCACACTGTGGCCGCGTGACGCTGGGAACACCAAGGTAGGCTGGACCGCAAGGTTTATTGCGTACGTACAATAAAGCAGGGGTGTCACATGACCAGGTAGAGCAGTAAGGCTGGATGTAAGGATGACTTGTTTTTCCAAGGGGTGAGATGGGCGTGTGCCAACACACCTGTAGTTGTAGCTGCTGTACTCAAAGTCGATGAGCATCAGCTTCTGTTTGTCCGACTCGTGGCGGCAGTTCAGCAGCAAGATGTTTCCTGGCAAGCAAGAAATATTTGGAAATGTGGTCGCTCGGACACAAAACAACACTGTTTCATTCGAGTTGGCATATTGTACCTTCTTGGCAGTCATTGTGGCAAAACACCACCGGAGATCTGGTGCACTCCAGCAGAGACCTCAAGAAAAGCACATCTCACAAGTGAAACCTCTTTCAAGGCATGTTTCTTTCAAAATAAAGCATCCAAAATCAATCACAACAAATACATTCTCATCAGAGGCCTTTTTGATTGGCCCACGGCACTTTCTAAAAATACCATTTCACAAGAAAACAGCAAAAATGGAAAAATCAGCCATTTGACAAGAATCAAGTCAAAAAATATGACATTTTGAGAATAATGCTTTAATCTTAGCTTAGCTTAGCTCACATTAGCTTAGCTTACGGTGGAAACATTCAAGCATTTTATTTGGGAATAGTTACAATGTTACAAAATATTAAAGTCATAACTAGGCTGCACAAACAAAGTTGAAATGGTTGGAGAAAACAAAAAAACAGCAGCAAAAATTGAAAAAATATGAGATTAAAGTCAAAAATTGGAATCGAATGAGAAAAGGTCATAATTCAATCAAATAATATCCTAATATCAGAGGAAAGTATCATTTTACTAGCATAAACTTGACATATTCAAGGAAAAATGAAAATGTTGTAATATTATAGGAAACAAACTAAACAAGGAAGAAAGCCTTAATGTGTGGAAAGTTAGGTTGCAGAAAAACTCAAAACATTATGGGACTAAATTCAGAATTATGAGAAGAACATTCACAAAAAGTACGGAGCCCCGGAGGAGACATGGAGAAAAAAAAATATGATGGGTAAAAAAAAAAAGAAAAAAGAATGAACTTTTTTTTGCGAGGGAACGCAAAACAGTTTTGCGAGGACAAGAATCTATTGGCTGTCCTGGAAGGCCGTAGATGACGTTGTTGGCGAGTTTGCATGTTTTTTGCAAATGATGTTGTAAGAGATGTAGGAAAAAAACACAAGTATGATAGATTAACAAAGTAAACAAAAACACTTTGATTATGTTAAGAACTACAAACATATATAAGAAGCAACAACAAGTTTGTGAAAATGGACTTTTAGATAATTTAGGGCAATTTTTATTAGGTTGTTAATAAAGTCACTTCTTTGAGGAGTCGGACCACAAAACTCACCTCAAGTCAACATAATTTGCAAAAAACATGCAAACTCGCCAACAACGTCATCTATGGCCTTCCAGGACAGCCAATAGGTCAGGGGTCACCAAGGTTTGTCCTTGTGAGAGCTACTTTTACTAAATGAAAATGACCAATAGCTACTCATTTTTCTAACATTTCTTTTCAGAGCTTATTTTAAAGCCAAACAAAGCGAATATGCTTGTTTTACCAGAACATGAACAAAATGCTGGTGTCCACAACTCACATGTTGTATTTCACAATGCATTTCTTTCTACTGTTCTTTCATTATTAACTGAAAACCTGAATGAAAAGCAGGCTTGGGGGCACCTCATGTGGTCGTGGGGGCTACCTGGTGCCCACCGGCACCACATTGGTGACCCCTGCTATAGATACTTGTCTTTCTGAGGAGTTGTCAACAATGATGCCAACCGCCATAATACAGATGAAGAAGAAGACATTTGTAGACGGTCCCTGCTCTCCGGTCTCGCTGCCGGCTTCTCACGGAGATCAATAGAAGTCAGACTGCACAGAACACGGCTGGTTTTGATAAAAACTGGCTTGTAGCTGTTTGTCTGTGTTGCCACGGTTGGAAAGAGGTATGGTTTGCTGTGTTAGAGACATTCACTTGGGAGTTATTGATCCCGGAAGTGTGAATATGTCAATATGTTTCCATCTATGCCACAGTCGCTTTTGCGTTCCCTCGCAAAAGTTTTGCGAGGGAACGCAAAAGTTCTTTCTTTTTTTTTTCGTTTTTTTTTTTACCCATCATATTTTTTTTCCTCCATGTCCCCTCCGGGGCTCCGTACAAAAAGAAAGCTGAAATATTCAGAAAAAAACCAGCAGTAAAAATGGAAAAACAGCTGTTGTATTACGAGAAGTCGAAATATAAAGAGAAAAAAAATTGGGATTTAACGAGAAAAAGTCACAATTAGAATAACGTCGTAATATTATGAGCAAAATGACGTCATTTTCGTAAATGTTCAAGTTTGCTTCGTCATATGAGAAACAACCAAAAAAAAAATGTTGTACATTTCGGAAAATTAGGTTGCAGAAAAAGTTACAAAAATGAAGTCCATGGCTTATGGGAATGAAGCCATACCGTAATTATGACAAGAACTTTTACAAGAGGAAAGCTGACGTAGACCCAAAACCCCCCACCACCAACAACAGCAAAAATGGGGGGAAAACAGCTGTTATACTCAAAATATTAAAGTTGCAATCTAATGAGGAAAAATCACAATTTTAGGAAAATAACGTCATAATATGATGATAAAAACAGCATCATTTTAGTAGCATAAAGTTGAAATATTAAAGAAAAAAATCTGTTCAAGAGAATCAAACTCAACAATGAATAAAGCTGTCATTGTTGGAAAATTGGGTTGCGGGATAAGTTTGAATATTGCAACAATAACGTCAAAATATTGTGGGAAGAAAGTCAGAATTATGAGAACAACATTTACGAGAACAAAGCTGAAATAGTCGGGGGGAAAAACAGCAGCAAAAATGGGGAAAAAAGGCTGTTATTTTATAAGAATAAAGTCAAAATATTATTCAAAAAATGAATCTAACAAGAAAAAGTGGCAATTTTACATGAATAACTTTGTAATATTATGAGGACAATAACGTCAAAAGTTTGAATATTGCGACAATAAAGTCAAAATATTGTGGGAATAAAAGAACATTTCCAAGAAGAATGCTGAAAAAAAAAAACAGCAGCAAAAACGGTCAAAATTGCCACCTTGACTTTACTGGTAAAACAAGACAAAATGAAAATGATCACAATACTGTGAGGCACTGATGATGGTTTCCGAGTTACAGGCAACTAGAAGTGTCAGTTTGACGCCCCTGCACAAGGCAAACCGCACCCTGATTGGGCCCGCTTCACACCCAAAGCATGATAGATGAATGTCAGCTCACTGCACATCACTCATCAGCTCCTGGGTGATGCTCCTGCAAAATATTGTGGGAATAAAAGAACAGTTCCAAGAAGAATGCTGAAATGGTTGGAAAAACAAAACAAAACAAAAAAAACAGCAGCAAAAACCAAAATATTAAGAAAAAAAACAAGAACAAAGTCGCTACTGAACTGAGAGGAAAACTAATGTCATTTTATTAGCGTAGAGCTGAAATATGAAAGACAAAAAGACATGATTAAAAGTATTCTGAGAGCTGTCATTTGTGGAACTTACTTGAGCCAGTCCATCTCATGCAGCAGGTCGCAGCTCAGCAGGCTGTTGAAGCGACGCAGCTGAGACTCTCGAGTGAAGGTGAGCCTCAGTACTTGGCTCAGGTACCTGATGGCAAACATCACATCAACATTTTCCATTCGTCTTCAAGTGTCACGGAAGATGTGCGATTAAAGTGCGTTTTGAACTGAGAAGAGGAATGGATCATTTTTACCAGTTGCACATGACATTTTTGTCGCCCGCCCCCGTTAGAAAACAATACTAGCGCACCACTTCTCACTTCATTGGACCCAATCAGACTAGTCCTACATTTTCACATTGACTGTATGTTGGATGAGACTTGACGGGCTTTTATTGCAGCTTTGGATGACCTCACAACAGCCACCATCATCCCAAACATGGATACTGTTGCAACCGTAACCCGCACCAAGCTAATAATCATACATACTGTAATTAGTGTGTGTATATATATATATATATATATATATATATATATATATATATATATATATATATCATAAGTACACTGCTCACAAAAATGAAAGGAGCACTTTAAAGAAACACATTAGATACATCAGATCTCAATAGTTGGATATCTATACAAATAAAGAAGTTGGATATCTATACAAATAACGACAGGGCAGTGTCTGAGGAACAAAAGGATGCCAAGTCTTTTAATGGAAATAAATGTTTTCAGCCTACAGAGGGCTCAATTGTGTAGACACCATAAAATCTGAGTGAAATGAAGATGTGGCAGGCTAGTCCATTTTTTCCAAAACTTAATTTCTGCAACTCAAAATGCTTTTCAGTAGTTTGTGTGGCCCCCACCAGCTTGTATGCATGCTTGACAACGTGGGGGCATGCTCCTAATGAGACGACGGATGGTGTCCTGTGGCATTTCCTCCCAGATCTGTGTGAGGGCATCCCTGAGCTGCTGTACAGTCTGAGGAGCAACCTGGCGGCGCCTAATGGACCGAAACATAATGTCCCAGACATGTTCTATTGGGTTTAAGTCAGGGGATCGTGAAGGCCATTCAATTGTTTCAATTCCTTCATCCTCCAGCTACTGCCTGCATACACTAGCCACATGAGGTCGGGCATTGTCGTGGACCAGGAGGAACCCAGGTCCCACTGCACCAGCGTAGGGTCTGACAATGGGTTCAAGGATTTCATCCCGATACCTTATGGCAGTCAGAGCACCATTTCCTCGGCAATAGAGGTCTGTGCGTCCCTCCATGGATATGCCTCCCCAGACCATCACTGTCCCACCACCAAACCTGTCATGTTGAACGACGTTGCAGGCAGCATAACGTTCTCCTTGTCTTCTCCAGACTCTTTCACGTCTATCACAGGTGCTCAGGGTGAACCTGCTCTCGTCTGTGAAAAGTACAGGGTGCCAGTGGCGGACTTGCCAATTCTGGTGTTCTTGAGCAAATGCCAGTGGAGCTCCACGATGCTGGGCAGTGAGCACAGGGCCCACTACAGGACGTCAGGCCCTCAGGCCACCTTCATGAAGTCTGTTCCTGATTGTTGGGGTAGAGACATTCACACCAGTGGCCCTCTGGAGGTCATTCTGTAGGGCACGAGCAGTGCTCATCCTGTTCCGCCTTGCACAAACGACCAGGTATCGGTCCTGCTGAGGGGTTGAGGACCTTCTACGGCCCTGTCCAGCTCTCTGAGAATAACCACCAGTCTCCTGAAATCTCCTCCATGTTCTGGAGATTGTGCTGGGAGACACATTAAACCTTCTTGCTGCAGCACATGTGGATGTGCCATCCTGGAGAAGTTGGACAACCTGTGCAACTTCTGTAGGGTTAAGGAATCGCCTCATACTGCCAGTAGAGATAATTACGCAAGCCAAAATCAGCACAACTAGAAAACCAGCCAAAAAAGATCAAGAGGGAGAAACTTGAAATGACCTCCACATGTAAAACCAGTCCTGTTTTGAGGGTTTTCTAATTGTTGCCACTGAAGTGCACTTGTTGGTAATTCCATGAACACCAATACATCTGAAATTGATTAACGAGGCCCTCAGCTGCTTAACCAACCAGAAAATGATCAGACAGGTTTAATTCAATTCATGCCAGGCCCAATAAAAAAGTGTTCCTTTAATTTTTGAGCAGTATATTTGCACCCCCTGCGATTTTGCAAGTTCTCCCACTTAGAAAATAGGGAGAGATCTGAAATGTTCATCATAGATGCATTTCCACTCTTAGAGACATCATCTAAAAAACTAATCCGGAAATCACATTGTATGATTTTTTTAATGATTTATTTGTAAATGACTATGGTTCATAAGTATTTGCACCCTTGAGAGGATCAGTGCTAATATTTAGTGCAGAAGCCGTTGTTTGCAATTACAGAGGTCAAACGTTTCCTGTAGTTCCTCACCAGGTTTGCACATACAGCAACAGGGATTTAGGCCCACTCCTCTACACAAATCCTCTCTAGATCTGTCAGGTTTCGGGGCTGTTGCTGAGCAACGCAAAGTTTCAGCTCCCTCCACAGATTTTCTATTGGATTTAGATCTGGAGACTGGCTAGGCCACTCCAGAACCTTGATATGCTTCTTACGCAGCCACTCCTTGGTCATCTTGGCTGTGTGCTTCGGATCATTGTCATGTTGGAAGATCCAGCCACGACTCATCTTCAATGCTCTGGCTGAGGGAAGGAGGTTGTTGTCCAAAATGTGACGATACATGGCCCCATTCATCCTCTGTTTAATACAGTACAGACTTCCTGTCCCCTTTGCTGAAAAGCACCCCCAAAGCATGATGTTTCCACCCCCATACGTAACAGTAGGGATGGTGTTCTTGGGATGCAACTCAGCCTTCTTTTTCCTCCACACACGACGAGTGGAGTTTGCACCAAAAAGCTCCATTTTTGTCTCATCTGACCACATGACATTCTCCCATGGCCCCTCTGGATCATTCAGATGGTCCCTGGCAAACTTTAGACGAGCCCGCACATGTGCTGACTTCAACAGGGGAACCTTCAGTGCACTGCATGATTTTAAACCATTACGCCGTAGTGTTTTACTGACAGTAGACTTTGAAACTGTGGTTCCAGCTCTCTTCAGGTCATTGACCAGCTCCTGCCGTGTAATTCTGGGCTGATTTATCACTTTTCTAATCATGAGTGGTGCCCCGCGAGCAGAGATCTTACATGGAGCCCCAGTCCGAGGTAGATTAGCAGTCATGTTTAGCCTTTTCCATTTTCTAACAATTGCAGCAACTGTTGCTTTATCCTCACCAAGCTGCTTTCCAATTGTTCCATAGCCTTTTCCAGCTTTGTGGAGCTCTACTATTTTGTCTCTGGTGTCTTCTGGAAAGCTCTCTTGTCTTGCCCATGGTAGCAGTTGGATTATGACTGACCTGGGGGGTGCACAGGTGACATTAGTGAGCTCAAAGGGGTGGTAGGTGGGTGGTGACTCGTGGGGTAAAGGAGGACTTTTTTACGGTGGACTGAGAGCTCTTTGAGAGTCCAAATTATTGCTGATTCTCAAGGGTGCAAATACTTATGAACCATGGTAATTTACAAACAAATCATTAAAAATCATTAAATGTGATTTCCGGATTTAAAAAAAAAAATTTTTTTGATGATGTCTCAAAGAGTGGAAATGCATCTCTGATGAACATTTAAGATCTCTCCCTATTTGAAGTGGGAGAACTTGCAAAATCGCAGGGGGTGCAAATACTTATGACCCTCACTGTGTATATATATACTGTGCATATATATATATATATATATATATATATATATATATATATATATATATATATACATATACAGTACATCGTGGAAAGGCAGGGTTTAGCGTGCAAGACTTGGATAAAGGTACAGTAGTACGTCACATAACGTAAACCTCCTTTTACGTAAATTCCACTGAACGTAAAGAATGTATGTAAAATTTTTGCATCGTATTACGTAAGAAATTCCATATAACGTAAAGCGACAAGTCGGTGCAAGTTCAGAAATTCTATTTGTTTAGCACTTGGTGACGCCTTCTGACGCTTCACGCTCTCATTGGCTGATTATCGGGGCACCGCCTACGCTCTTATCTCATTGTCTGACTTATCCAGCACGTCCATGTTTGTGTGAGACATGCTGCTCCCTTCAACTCCCTTCCTCATCATAGTTGCCCTTAAACTAGTTTGCACACATTGAAAACTCTTAATGTTTTTGCTTCTATTTGTGTTAAAATTACCTTAATCATGGGCCGTAAACCAAGTGGAAGTGAAAAAAAGGGAAAACTTGTTGATAGAAACCAAACAGGAAATGATCCAGAAATTCTGACGCTTCACGCTCTCATTGGCTGGTTATCAGGGCACCGCTTCTGCTCTCATCTCATTGGCTGATTATCGGGGCACCATCTACGCTCTCATCTCATTGGCTGATTATCGGGGCACCGTCTACGCTCTCATCTCATTGGCTGACTCATACAGCGTTTGTGTGAGAGACAGGCTTCTGCCTTCAACCTCCTTCCTCTTCGTAGTCGCCCTTAAACTAACTTAAACAATTAAGTTAAGTTACAAATCAAAATTTTGCACACAGCATTATCGTGTAGTATGTGTGCGTTTGTCTGTCAGACCAGCTGACTCTTAGACTCTTTGAGTCGCATTTCGACTCAGGCTAGTCCTCCTCCGCCTCCCACTCTCCTCTTGTGTGCTCCTGATCAAGACATCTCGTAAGATTGTTTTTGGTTTTCCGTTTTATTCCTTTACAGTAATCTTATTTATTACCTTATTTTATATTGGAATGTTACTCTACTATGTTTATGCTAACAATTATAGTTTCCCACCATATTTGGTGGACTTTGAATATTTTGAAGGGCCAAAGGGGTGAGTTTGAGAAGATGTTGGAACAGATTAGGTTATTTACATGTATTTTACGCTTCGTATAACATAAAAACCCTATAACGTAAACGTTCTTGGAACGGATTATTTACGTTGTAGGGGAGTCTACTGTACTCACCCATGTAGGCAAAAAGTTCTTCTTGGCATTTGACAGCGCCTTGCCGGAGGTACCAGCGCAAGCAACATGCCCATGCACACAACAGTAATTATTGCATGTCAATGTTGCTCAAAGTCTGGCAAATAAAACTCCAAACATGCACCTCCAAAAGTCCTTAGGGCTGACGACAACATACCAAATAGAGTTTGCTCATGGAGCCCATGCCAAAAGCCCGACCCTGATGAAAAGCCGGGGTGCCCAAAGTGCAGCCGTGGCCCATTTGTCATTGCATCACCGCAGAAACAAAATCAAGTAAAAAAAAAAAAAAAACAGCAAAAAAATGGTCAAAATAGAGCAAAAGGCACTCTGAGAAAAAGCTAAAATGTTGAAGCCAACAACCAATAATAACACAAAGCTTTTAACTTTACTTTAAAAACATACATACTTAAATATTGATACATCCGATACCAGCTCTTCATGCTCAAATCAAAATATCAATAGTCCGAGCCTGGCCCTTTAAGAGGAATTGTCTGCACCGCCAATCATTTTCTGCGTCCCGATTGGCTGTAGACCGTTGTCAAACCATTGCCTTTGTGCTGCATCCATCGCTAGTTTGCTTGCTAGCTCGCTGATGAATGTTCGGTTCGAAGGACTGCAGCAATACGTTTTAACAAAGATACAAAAACGCAACAGTACCAGGACGGACAAGCACCGTCACAGGAGTGAAATACACATGCGTGACTTCTGTAGGTTCAGCGTTTGGAGAGAACAAGTGAGAAATGTGAGAAGATGTTAATGTCTGTCTGAGAAAAGTCTTTAAAGCGTATGGTGAGGGCTTTTACAGCCTTAAAACATACTGTAGATGATAGTTGGCTACTGGGCGCATTTCAATTATTGCGGGCTAATTGGGAACCTATCCCCTGTGATAAGCGAGGGAACACTGTAGACGACTTTTTTAAATTTACAGTTTACAATTTAAAAAAACCCCATAAATAACAATTTATGATTAGAGTTATCATTATTTATATTTTTTCAATTTCAATTTTCTAGTGGTTAGCATGTTGGCCACACGTCACAGTCTGGAGATGGGAAGACCTGGGTTGGATTCTCCCTTGCATGTTCTCCCCGTGTGTGTGGGGGGGTTTTCTGGGTACTCCGGCTTCCTCCCACATTCCAAAAACATGCACGTTAGCTTCATTGGAGACTCTAAATGGTCCATAGGTATGAATGTGAGTGTTTGTCTATATGTGCCCTGCCATTGGCTGGACACCAGTCCAGGGTGTACCCCGCCTGTCACACCAAGTCAGCTGGGATAGGCTCCAGCATACCCGCGACCCTAATGAGGAGAAGCGGCATACAGAAAGGATGGATATATTTTTTCACTCAGTAAAAAGGCTTTAAAAAAACATTATTTAAACGACAAAGCTTTTTGTTATTAGAAGTTCAACATTTTAGCTTTTTTCTCGTAATATTATGCCCTTTGGTGTGTTTCTCCTGGGGTTTTTTTGGGCGTGTAAATGACAAAAATCAAAAGATGCTGTGTGTGTTGGGGGGCTTGATATTTTTAAATATTGTTTTCATTTAGTAAAGTCTAAAAAATGACATAGATGTAAGTTTCAAGACAAAGCCTTGTCATTACTGGTATCAGGATTTCATGATTGCAATTGTCATTGACTACATTTGTTCACTGAGTAAAATGTCTTCACAAACATGACACACATTTAAAGGCAGAGCCCGCACACTGCAGCCATCTTTACAAATGCGTGTGACGTCGTGCTGGTGCTCTTGCCAGGTCATCCTAAGCGAGCAACCGTTCTCAATCGCGCTTACCTGGTCAAATAAAGGTGGAATAAAATGTAAAACAAACATGAACAAGCTGCATTTGTTGGCCGCGTGAACAACATCAGGCATCCATAGCCCCAGATAATACAGCGTGGGGGTCCAGCACACATTCTTTAGGAGAGGACCGGGTTTCTGGACCACCAGCAGCTTGTTGAACGCTAACAATACAAGCACGTATCAAATGAATGTACTCATGGCGTAATATCCCGTCCACATATCTCCCTTGCCAAGAAACACTGGGCTTTGTTTAATCGTTAGTAGCTTAGAACGCCGGCAATCAAATCAATCTTATTAGCTTTACTGATGAAACAGCACCACGGCACGGCTGCAGTTACCTTGGTGAAGATCTCCATCAGTCTTCCTAGCCTGGCAGGATTGGACACGTTCATGTTTACAATCCTTTTGTGTTTCATGGAAGGATTTCATGAAGTCATTTGAACATTTTAAGCGTGCCTCGCCGCATTGCGGCTTTCCAAAAATCCAGTTTGTTGCTGAACACGGCCCGTTATTAGCAGAAAAACAGGCATATTGAAGGAAATTGTACTTATTCCTGGCCTGAAAGACACATTCTCAAGCAGTGGCTAAATGACAAGGCAAAAGAAGCTTTCTAATTGTGAATGTATTCTACATTGGCCACTAGGTGTCGGTCTTTGGAGAGACAAGGGTCAGAAAACGCGGTTACAGCTGGTTTAAATAATCTCTCAACAGGCACAGTAATAATAATAACACAAGCTACTCTTGGGGCCATGACCCCCGACAAGTTGAAACGCAAAACTCAACCTCTGATGTCACGTCCTGTTCTCCACACGTCTGTCCACCTGCCATTACGGTCATTTGCTGTCATACACACGAGGCATTTTATTCATGTCTTATTTTGTCTTATTATGTCTACGAAATAGGGTAATAGGAAGTGTAAAGGTGACTATAGGGGTGTTATTTCATGTCTAGAGGGCTCTAATCATGTTAAAAAGCGTATTTAGAAGGTGGTAAACTGGTTTTCTATTGCTTTTACAAATAAGGAATCCCACTTGAGGGAAATTCACGTATGTGTCTGGAAGCAAATAACGGTGATGAAGGGGGGATCGGTGTATTTGTGAGTAGCAGAAGACAACGACTGTAGCAGTCAGCTTTGGGGTAGAACGAGTACTGGACGCACAAGAAACATACTTTTACTTCCAGGTCTGACAAACGCAGAACGTTGATCCACTCATGAAATAGCTTAGACGCTTGGAGATTTCGAGGTGAAACAAACAGGAGAGGGGTTTCACACTTGGAACTCTCTCCACCAGTGCTGGCAGCCATGGTTGTGCTACGTGACTGGGTTATGTCTTTGTATTAGTCTGAGATTTCAGACATCTCATACTGTAGCGTGCTTTTTGTCGTGCTCAACAGAGAAGAAGAATGCCCAAGGCATGCTCCTATGCGAAGCCCAGGGGCAAAGAACACATGCATGTGCAGCCGTGAACGTACATGGCTGTGTAGACAATGGCTAACACGTGTGCAAACACACTACAGGTGAGGTACGCAAGAGGTAAGTTAGCACACAATAACAATGAACTCGCATTCTTTGTGAGTAATGACAAACCCGGAACCTTCACGGCTTACCAAGCGCCTCCAAAGCATGCTGGGTAGCCCATCAGCAACTTCCCTGGACATACTGTATTAGATGTACAAAGACATGAATGTACGTTACCTTTGACACCAGCGCACACTTACATGGAGCCCAGGACGCAACATGAGTCGTTTTCTTTAATGGCACATGGCTGCATTTATATCAGGGGTGTCCAAACCTTTTCCTCCAGGAAGGGCCGCATCGTGACAAATGAAATATGCAACTTTGCCACTTTGATATTTTGTCAATATGCAAAGAAGTGATATGTATGATACAACTAGGGGTGTAACGATTCGTTTTAATAGCAATTCAATTCATGCCACAACTCGTGGTCGCAATACGATTCAAGAACAATATCGGTTCATTTTGAACGATGCCACCCAAAAGGATCCAGTAACATTTTAGCCAAAAATGCAACCAGTGTGACTGTGAAATAAATACCTGGATAGCGGACAGTGCAGGTGAAGTTGTTTTTTGGAAGGGGGTGAGGTATAAATGATACGTAAGAATAAATGATCAGTGAGCACCAAAAATGGGTTACAACTGCAATAGAAAATCAGGATGATGAGGGGGTGGTATAGCTTGCCGTGATGAATGATATACTTGAAATAGTGCAATCCAAACCTGCACTTTGGTGAGGGACATCCTGCAAATGACCGCGGGATGGTATCTTCAATTAAACTTTCTTACCTGTACGGGCCGATTGCTTTTGTTTTGTGCCCATAATCATCCGCATCCTAGCAGCCAATTGAAAGAACGCTGCAGCAACTAGCAAATGATGTGGCCTCCTTGTTCCTTTCGCCCCTGAGAGGGTTGGGGTGTGTGCTCCGTCTTAACAGAGACACTGAACAGGACACCGTGGGGTGGTGGCTTCATGATAAGAAGCTTCGATCATGATGACAGCAAACAGATACTCTGCACGTGAAGTGATGGCAGACGGCTGCAGCAGTGTAAGGAAAACATGGTCATGCAGCAGAAGAATACATAAGAACAATTGGTCAACAAAAATGACGGCTTCCCAGCCTTTCCTCTCTTCTCCGTCCTCCCCAGCACAAGCAAGTGTGCGCCATTTATTGCTTCCTCGTACGTTTTGACCTGGACACGCCACGCTGGATGATGACATGACTGAGCATCGCTGCCACTTGACGGTAAACTACCAGGCGTACAAAACCTCCTTACTTTGCATATTGTCCTCATAAATGGCACTTAAATAAAGACAGATGAGTTAAATATGAACGCTGAATGAAGAAGAAAAAGCCAATCAACTGTACTTCACAGGTCCACTGCAACCGCAAGACCATGACGTCACAGACACACACTGAACGTCTTCATCAATCAGGAAAAATGCAATAAAACACACATCCATGTAAGCTGTCAGGAATGAAAACTTGCTAAACACACACAGATGCAGTTTAAATATAAATCGATGAATCCATCTAGCAAATGAATCGTGGCACCCCTAATTATAACTTTTTGCCCACCCTATTTTCTAAAAATGCCAACTTTATTTTGTTGTGTATGACTTCAAAAAATGTCTTTAATGTATCATATGCTACGAAAGTGGTGTTATTTTTCCTTATAATATTACAAGCTTATTCTCAAAGTGTAACTTTTTTCTTGTTAGAACGTGACTTTTTTTCTCCCCTTCACGCATTCAATCCTAGCCGTTTTTCAAAAGGCAACCGCTTCCGCAGCGGCCATTTTACACCATTTTATACTGATCTTTCCAGGCCCACAGAATGTTGTGTAAACATGGAAACTGCCATCTTTCATCAGAAAATACGTGTTTCTACCTTTTTCTGTTCTTTAGTAATCAGCAGTAGAACATAGGTAAGTTATCAGTTGACAACTAAAACATTTGCTTTTGTGCTCATCTAAACAACATCTAAACAACTATTCCACAACACAAAAAAGGGCTTGTTTTACATCAAAATAACAGTTGATTTACAAATACAAACACCTTGAACTATTTACAATGTTCACATGTGGAACTAAACTGTGTGTGTGAATGCGTTTAATATGGCCACTCGTCCGTGCTCTTTCACTTCCTCCTTGCTGTCAAGTGTGCTTTTATTCATACTGAGTTTTTATCAAAACTCACTTCTGCCAACTGGTGGCTGTTTTTATGCCCAGAAAATGCTTTAAAAGTGCCATTTTTTACTGTGCAGTTGGGTCGTCGCCTCTTTTTGGGAAAAAAAAACGTACGTCTTTGGTATTGAATGAGTTAATATTTGGACTTTATTTAGTAAAATCACAGCTGCTTTTTTTTTTAAAACCATTTGTGCAGTTGTTTTTTTTCCCTTTCCAACTATTTCAACTTTACTCTTGTCAATTTTCTTCTCATAATTCCAACTTTATTGCCGTAATAGTTTGACTTTATTTTTGCCACATTATAACTTTTTCTGCAAAGCAATTTTCCAAAACATGCCAACTTCATTTGTCGATTTCTCATAATATTACAAGCATTTTTATGCTTTATTTACTTTGTTAGTGTTGCAAAGTATCACATTTATGTTTTTCTTTCCTTTTTTAGTTTTCTTGTTGAATGATATTTTTCGAAGGCGACATTGGAGAGGCTCAAAATGGAGCCCACTAAGATTCCGGAGCAGCCAAGACAAACCTTAATCTCATCTGCGCGGCAGACTGACATGCTGTGTTGCCGAGCGGCAGCCCCGAAACCTCAAGCATTTGGCTTTTTTGGGAGGGGGGCGGGGGGGATCTTTGTTAGTATTCTGCCGGTGTCTGTTGACAGCAAGTGTAAACACAGGGTGACCGTGCAATGCTTCGTTTAACGACACACAAGTCAAGCTTCAAGCAAAAATCAGTCACAAGTATGACTGACAAAACAAACGCCACATTGTAACAAGACAAAGCATTCCCGCCGCTGGCTTCTCATCTTACTTGACGGCGTGAAGGCAGAGAAAATGCAAAGGCCAGAAAAGCTCCTCCCACCTGTAGGATGGCTCCGTAGAGGCGCAACAGGACGCTCCTTGGCTCGTCCCCGACCGTGTCCACGCCGTCTGGGAGGCTGCAGAGGAAGAGCTTGTTGCTCAGCCCACCCCTGGAACAAACATTCACACATGATTAAGACAGAAGCCAAGCGTGTCCGAGCGCTTCGCACCAGCGAGGGGCACAGAGCGGAAAATGAAAGGATGCAACTTTGCCACTTTGATGCCCTTAGCCCTCGTCTTACCCCTCATCCCTAGTGGTGTCCCAATTCTCCTTAAACCGAGGGGTAAAGGGTAAGTGCTGTGGGGCACACACCCCTTGAAAACAAGTGTGGTCACTGAAACGAAGGGGTAGGTGGAGCTACAACACCTGCTGAGAAGATGGAAGCGCGGAGACTGAAAGAAACACATAAATAAAAGTAAGCTCTCCCCGCTCCAGAGTGTGCAGTGACGTCGGCGTTTTCCAATCTAATCATTCACGTCACGCGGCACATCGCAGTGAAGTGTGTTTGCTGTGAATCATAGCCATGGTCCCTGGCCCCCTCCTCCCGCTCCACCGGGAGGACACCAAGGCGTTCTCAGGCTAGCCGTGAAACATAATCCCTCCGCGTGTTTTAGGTCTGCCTCAGGGCCTTCTCCCGCACCAGGGGGGCCCGAGCAACCTCAATGGGCTCCTCTCCATGTGAAGGAGCAGCAGCTCTACTCTGAGCCCCTCCCCCCATCTCGTAGGGTGAGTCCAGCCACCCTACAGAGGAAACTCCTTTCAACCGCTTGTATCCACCACCTCCTTCTTTCCATCACGACCCAACCCTCAAAGCACCTCCGTGAATCACCACCTTTTGGTGGTGGAGGGGTTTGAGTACCCGAGTGATCCTAGGAGCCATGTTGTCTGGGGCTATATGCCCCTGGTTGGGTCTCCCAAGGCAAACAGGTCCTGGGTGACGGGCCAGACCAAGAGTGATTCAGAAGACCCAATGAATAAACACAAGGGGGGGAGGGGAGGAGGGGGGCAAGCATAATGGTCTGGTACCTGGTTCTATTTTTCTTACCATCACTCTGTATTTGTTTTCAGCACACTCTTACTATGCTACTCTTACTATTATTGTCCTATTTTTCCTCTCGTAATATTTTGACTTTATTATTATTTTTCCCCAACCTCATTTTCCAAAGATTACAACTTCATTCTTTTTTTTCCTCATAATATTATTACTATAAAGTAAACTTTTTTTTCCTTTTATATTTCAGTAACTAATATAACACCATTATTTCTCATAATATGACTTTATTCTCGTGAAATGACGGCTTTTCTTCTTTTTTCTCGTAATATTTTGACTGTAATGAATGCGCATCATGGGACACACCTGCAGCTCGCTAGGACAACACAACACAACACTTAAAAAAAAAAAAAAAGCTCCAACAAGGTTTTGTGGTTTTCGATCCATGCTGTCAGCATGTACCAGTAGTAACAGGTACATTTATGATACTTTATGATTATGATACGTGTCATACTTCTAGTATTTGGGAGCTTCCATCCTAGGAATGCAACACAGCAGTGGCAGCAGCTCCAATATGCAGAGCTACCTTTCACTCTGCATTGTGAGCGAGTGTGTGGTGAAGCCAGCCGCTAGCCGACGTGGGGTGGACAGGCGAGGGGTCACCACGGGGTCACCGCAGTAACATAGTTCTTGGGCGTAACAATGTTGATAGCAATAATAACCGCAATGTGGATAAGTGCAGCTCACATGACGTACATTTTTGGAGTTTTTTCAGACGGCTTTCTAGGTGGAACATGTGCGTCCCGTTACGTGGGTTCATCAGCTGCCTCTTTTTTCTGTTTTTATAGCTTCAGAACACACAGAAGCGAGAGAGACATGTGTTCATGTCTCACATAAGGATTGCGGATGATGGGCAGTGCCCTTAAGCAAGCTTTAGTCTAGCCAGCTGTCCAGCTGCTGGTGCTTTTCGACCCAGCTTATTTTCACTCTACACGCTACCGTGAGGACCAATCATCTCCAGACACAACGTCCATCTTCATTTTTATGATGATGATGTACAGCTCCACCTACGTCGGGTGCTCAACTTTGGACTGTACAGTTGACAGTTTTGTACAGTTTTCACATTTGGAACTCAACTAGGTGTGTGCACTCGTGTGCACTCGTGTGCACTCGTGTGTGCGTGTGTTAGGAGTGGGGTGAAATCATTGATTCTTGAAAAAAAAAAAGAACAAAATACTGATCACAAAAAAGCTGGATTGATAATTGTTTTTTGAATCGTAATCGCATCGAATCGTGCAATGGCCAGAGAGTCCCACCCCTAGTGCGCCTGAGCACGCGTTGAAACTTCCTCACGCTACACTCCTCCACACTCTCCCACTTCCTCCCTCCTGTCATGTGTGATTGTTCCGTCCACATGGTCCCTGCCAAGCTCTTATCAAATGCACTTCCGCCACCTCCAGGCTTCAAGTTGCTGTGAAATACACTTTTTTTTTTTTTTTTTTTTTTTACAATTTTCATTCTAGTTTTGTGTTTTCAGCTCCAATAAATAACTCTGAATTGCTCATTTCACTTGTTGTGGGGGGCACCTTTCAGCTGAAGCACAGTAAACAAACACTTCTCCAGGTAGATGGTGGACTTGCTTCAGTATATTTTCCATCAGAACAGCAGTCATGCCAAGATGTTGTGTTGCTGCTGGATGTTCACGGTATCCCAGTGACGCTGTAAGGGTATTGTCATTTCCAAAAGAGGAAGGTTTAAGACACAAATGGACGAAGCAAGTGCAGAGAACGAGAGACCCATGGACGCCTTTGGAGTGATCATTTTGTAATGGCCGCAGAAGTTGAGAGATGTCTTTAAGCGCGTTCTATGGTGACTCTGCTGGAGGACAACTTTCTGTCATCAAGTGAATAGACATGAACATTTACCGGCTATATATATATATATATATATATATATATATAAATACAGTCAAACTTGTCTATAGCGGCCACTAGAAGGAGTCTGCAAAAGTGGCTGCTATAGACAGGTGGCCTCTATAGACAGGTTGGCATCTAGTTTGAATGTTGACCAGTAGAGGAAAAAAAAAATTTAAAAAGGGGGGTGGGGGGGAATTTTTTTTTTAATAATAATGTTGACCAGTAGAGGGCACTGCGGACTGCGGATAAAAGTTGTACAGCACTACTAGGCTTGTTATTCAAGATTCAAGATTCAAGATTCAAGAGTGTTATTGTCATATGCACAGTAAAACAGGTAGTTCTGCTATGCAATGAAATTATTATTCTGTTCATTCTCCCAAAAGAAAGAAAGAAAGAAAAACACAAGAAAATGAATAAGAACAGAAGAAACATTAATACCAATAATTTAAGCAACAACAACAGAAGAGACACTAGCGATTCCAAAATGGGGATTTGGAACAGCCTTCAAAGCACCTTTCATGTTGCTGTAGTTATCATGGTTCATGGTTTTAATTCATCCTGAACATGCATATGAGTCAAACAGTAGCACATCACATAGTACAATTCACAATTTTGCATGTCCAAAAAGGAGTAGGAAGAAGCAAAGCTTATTTAATCCTACCCCTCATCAGTTTCACATCAGTTGCAATACATTTATTTACCTCTTGTTCTTCCAAGTGTACTTTGTAGGTCTACATGACAATGTAGTGCAATCATAGCCAAGGTTTTTACTTACTAAAAGGACGCTAGAGGCTTAATAATAACTGATAGAATATATCCACCACCCACAGAACAAAGCTGTGCTAGTAATGTCTTACGCTTGTTTTTAATATTTTACTTTTTATACGGCAGAGTGTCATTACAGCTTTAGTTCATCAGGAAGTGACGGGAAGTGACGGTGGGCGTCCCGAGCAGGAGAGCTAGGCTCAGTGCTAGCTGTGAGTTTGGAGAGAGTTGGGAAGTGTGTTTATGTTGGCGTGCATGTAAAGTCCTGCAGTGTTCTCCGCTGTTAATAAAGCCATTAAAGTGCATCGGCGACGTGAGTCTCTCCTTCCCCACAACAAGCGGCATTACAGTATTGACCAGTGCACACCAGGAAATACACGGTGTCATTTCTTACAGGCATTGGCTGGACAGCTATGTAGTGGGGCTTGTTTAACCTTTGCCTTGTGGGCAAGCAGGAAGGAGAGACGATGCTGAGAGATGTGTGTGTGTTCTGAGCTGCTGTCTGGTGGCCGCGTTCAATAAATAAAGTTGGCAGAAGCAACAGGAGAAGTTTCCTTCTTTGCTTCGGAGCTGAATAACACTGACAAGTTAACAGACTAGTAGCGAACGGAAAAGAAGACGGCTTTGTTTGTGTCGAATACAGAAGATGAGGACTTTGATGGATTTGTGGATGAGGATTGATGAAAAATAACGTGAGTACATTCTAAAATACTTCAATTAAGTACAACCCAACTCAGTTTTGCTCCCGCTGCCGCATGCATGCTAGCGTATGTTTTTTTTTTAATTGTAGCGTCGCTGGGAGCACGTCCTGTTCCCAGCATACTTTGCGGTAATGTTTTGGTGCAAATCCACCAGGAAATAGCAAGCTCAAAAGAAGACGGCTTTTTTATGTGGAACAACTGACAGTTTGTGTGGATCTTGTGAATGATTGTGACTGAGCTAGGACTCAGTAATTAAAGTCTACACACGACGGCTTCATTGATTGAAAAACTAAACTTTTTCGTGCATGAAGCTTCTACTTGAGTCGGTTATTTTGGCCGCTATATGCGGTCAGATATTGACCAAGGGAGACAAAATGGGTGGCCGCTGGCCGCGTTGGACAGGTGACTGCTATACACAGGGTCTATAACATGTACATTTGCTGCGGGGGATTTTTCAGTGGCCGCTATAGGCAGGTGGCCGTTCTATAAAGGTGGCCGCTAAGACAGGTTTGACTGTATATGTGTTGAAATATATATATGTTGAAATATTTATATATTTTATATATATTATATTATAAATATTTTGACTTTTTTTCTTGTTATATTTTGACTTTATTCTCATAAAAGTACAGTTTTAGATTTTATTTTTGGAATTATGACTTTATTACCCCCGTGACCCTAATGAGGATGAAGCGGTATAGAAAATGGATGGATGGATGGACTTTATTACCATAATATTTGGACTTATTTTGATTTATAACTTTAACGCATAACGTAAACCTCCTTTTACGTAAATTCCACTGAACGTAAAGAATTTATGTAAAGTTTTTGCATCGTATCACGTAAGAAATTCCATGTAACAAAAAGCCTGTCCGTGCAAGCGACAGAGAGACTAACAGACTACACTTGGTGACGCCTTCTGACGCTTTACTCTCTCATTGGCTAATGATCAGGGCACCGCCTACGCTTTCATCTCATTGGCTGATTTGTCCAGTCCATCCATGTTTGTATGTGAGCTCCATTCCTCATCGTAGTCGCCCTTAAACTAGTTTGACCGCATTGAAAAATCTTTTTAATTTGTTTACTTTTCTTTGTGTTAAAATTACCGGAGTCATGGGCCCTAAACCAAGTGTACTACTATTATGTGTGACTGTTTCAATGCAGTATTATCATTGTGATCACTATCATAGTTCATCATTTCATTACTACTATTATGTGTGACTGTTTCAATGCAGTATTATCATTGTGATCACTATCATAGTTCATCATTTCATTACTACTATTATGTGTGACTGTTTCAATGCAGCATTATCATTGTGATCACTATCATAGTTCATCATTTCATTACTACTATTATGTGTGACTGTTTCAATGCAGTATTATCATTGATATCACTATCATAGTTCATCATTTCATGACTACTATTATGTGATCTAGATAGATCTACAATTCTATCTGCCTTAAAGGCTGGACAGGACAGGGAAAAACAAAAATGTCCATATATTTAAACTTTCTTCTTCAACAATTTTTGTACATTTTCGTTATATAATATTATGACTTTGTTTTATTTTTTGTATTTTTGCTGTTGTGTTTTTTTCCAAATTCCCAGCTGATTCAACGTTTTTCTTGTCAATATTCTTCTCGTGATTATGACTTTATCGCCATCATATTATGACAATGCTCAGAACAGTTTGACAACCTAATTTTCCAGCAATTCCAAGAAAAAAATGTTTTTTCTGGAATATTTCAACGTGATACTAAAAAATGACGTTATTGGAATACTTTCATGCCTTAATATTTTGAATTTATTCATGTAAAATGATTGCAAATTGAAGCAATGAGCTTTTTTTCGGCAGGTGACCAGTTTCCAGGAGCTGTTAAGCAAACTCACCCAGAGCTGTCCGCGCATCACCAAGATGCGCTTACACTTCGATTGGTCAGAGTTGTCCGTGTCGCTGCTCAGCTGTTTCCAGCAGCTCAAAGTCCTGGAGCTCAAGTACTTCTGGGTGTTCAAAGGAGTGACTCCATCCACGCTGCAGACCCTGACCACATCCCTCCCAAACCTGAAGTCTCTGACCTTGCATATCCTGGTGCCGCTGAGGAACCTCGGTATCTCCTACACTCTGGAGTCGCTGTCTTTGGAGTTCTTGGACGTGTCGCAAAGCAGAGGCCTGGTCTTCTCGTGTCTGAAGCTGCCCACTCTGCGCGAACTCCGAGCCAAGAAGATCGTGCGTGGCATGACACTGGACAGGCGCACCCGGCTGCGGATCCAGAGCCGATGGCCCTGCATGTACCACGTCCTCCGGGAGGGTACACCGAGGCTCCAGGCCCTCAACAATGAGAGACTCCTACCCACATGGTGAGAGAAGATCTATGAGGAACTGTCAGTCATCCTGGAGCAGTCCTGTTACTGTGTCCAGCATCTGGACAGCTGGCTGTGGTAGCCAAGCTTCAACTGGAGGTAGTATTTGTCTTCCAGCTGTTCACTCCCACCAACAGTCAGACATCCTGTGCACATAACACATTCTCAACACAGTCATCCCCCGTTTATGGCCATTAATTGTGCGATAAGTCAATTATTAGTCATTATAACACCATTAGAGCCCCCTAGACATGAACTAACACCCCTGTTAGGCTCCTATTCTCCTATTCTATCACTCTCCACATTACTAGTTAGCCTCTCCAGTTGACTTATTCCAAACTGAAAGTGTTTCAAACAGTTTCGTGCACAGGTACAAAGAAGACAAAAACTTACCACTTCCACACAGAATGAGAGGAGAACCTCGGCCACGGCATGTGGGCTTGGCTCTGCTGGCTCAGTTGCCAGTCTCCATGCAGTGTGAAAGGTCATGTAATTTAACGTCATGTCTTGTGACATTTCTGATGCCTCGTGATCACAATGCTACATAAAACTGGTCTTTCCATGTTTTTGATGAGCTAATACTACGCATAGTCAACCACAGCCATCAGTTATTCACTCATCATTTTTTGAAAAACTGCGATATAGCGAGGGACGACTGGACGTGTTTTTTTCCCGTGTGTAGTAAATCCCCAGTCTATTTGTCTGTAAAGTGTCATTTGTGTTGATATTTTGGGGGATCTGGAAGGAATGAATAGGCTTTACATGATTTTCTGTGGGAGAAATTGCCTCTGATTTCCTGCGTTTCCATGTGACCTTTTGTAACGGATTCATGATGAAAACCGAGCGTCCGCTGTGCTGAATTTGGGCTATTTATGAGCTGTAAACTATAATGATCAAGAAATGCGTTTGGGAAATATTTCATGGTGTGCGTAATGAATGTGTAGAATAAAAGAATTGAGTTGTTCATTGACGTGCAGCCGAATGTACAGTAGTTGCTAAAGAAATAGGTTTGAACACCTTCATGGAAGCGTTCTAAAATATTGTTTTCTTTCAATGACAGGTGGTCTGTTCCATTTGTTAAAGGGGTCCTATCCAGACACCTTGCCATCGGACAGCATGGAAAGCGTGTATATGCTTGACATGTTGTGCTTGATGTGGGAGTGTGACATCACTATAATGTCCTGCTGTGTTTGTCACTTTAAAGCAAGAAGGTGGTGAGATTTGTACATTTGTCACCTGACAACTTGAGGAAGTCCATGTGTGGCAGAGTTGCTGGGTGTCCAGTGTGTTTTCAGGAGATGGGGAAGATCTGGGTTGGAATCTCCATTGGGCATCTCTGTGTGTGGGTTGCATGTTCTCCCCGTGCGTGCGTGCGTGCGTGCGTGCGTGCGTGCGTGCGTGCGTGCGTGCGTGCGTGCGCGGGCTCTCTCCGGGTACTCCGGCTTCCCCCCGCATTCCAAAAATACACATTAGGTTGATTAGCGACTCTAAATCAGGGGTGGGCCCACATCAGGCCCACCAAGCATCTTAATCAAGTTTCAAGAGTTTTATTGTCATTTGCACAGTAAAACGGGTAGTTCTGCTATGCAATGAAATTCTTGTTCTGTTCATTCTCCCAAGAAAGAAAGAAAGAAAACCACAAGAAAATGAATAAGAACAGAAGAAACATGAATAATAATAAATGAAGCAACAACAACAAAAGAGACATTAGCTTATCCAAAATGGGGACTTGGAAGAGCCTCCAAAGCACCTTTCATGTTGCTGTAGACTTGGTCCAGGATGCCATTTGCCCTCGTGGGAAAGCCTACATGCTGGTAACATTCGGGGAGAACAGTCCCGAGGCTCTGTGTCCACAAGACGCTGAAGTCCGATCTCCTCGGCAAGCGGCAAATGTCCCCAACCGGACCGCCCAGTCCGGTATATCCTCCGTCCAGCCAGGCTCCGCGAGCACACAGCACTCTTCGATCTCACGTAGCTGCAATCCTTGCTCGCAGCTCGTCTTCATCCTGTCTTCGAGAGAGCGGACGCTGGCCAGCAGCAGGCCCGTAAGCGGTGGCCCAGTTGCTCCAGCTTTTAGCCTAGCACGCAGGCCGCCCCTCCTGTCTCGCCTCCGCCCCGGACGCTTCGCTCACCGGGCATTCAGCTCACCAGGCCCGCAAGCTGCTGCGTCCTCCCGATGCAGAAGAAAGCCAGTCCGTGAGGCTGAACGAAAGCTCACGGTGAACCCTGCCGATGTTGAAAAGTTGTCTCTTATGTCGCAATGCAACGCAGCACGTTGAATGTCCAACATGAACAACAAAATAGCAAATAAATAGAAAAAAAACGGGAGCGTGAAACAGAGACGTCTGCCACGGAGGGCGCCATCTTGCTGAATCTTCCCAATCTTCCCAAATTCCTTTTTTTAGTCCTTTGACATCGAAGCTGCGCAACATGACTTGCAGTGCTGCTGTGGCAGTTGTACGGGAAATAGTCCGATGCAATCTGGAGCTTGTCTAAAAAAGCGCTTCAAACACAACGCATCAACATGCAAACGACACACAGCGTAACCTACCTACTGCACCATGTGGGTGTACAAAGAAATATCTACGCAAAATACCCCTGCCAAAATGACACCCATAGTGTCCTGCCGCAAGGCATGCCGGGTAGCTTGTGGTACTCTTGTTTGTCGCATTTCTGCTTGACTGCAAAATAGGTTGAGGAGGTCATCAGGGAAATAAACGAGGAGGAATGCTGGATGACCCAGCATGCCTTGCAGGCACCCGTAAGTAACAGTTACGTGTTGTGTTTAGGGCTTCTCTGTTGTTTATCACCCACATAGTGGCAGCAGTCGATGCATGTGACGTGTTAACTTGCTGGGAATCTGTTGGGTTTTCAGTTCGGTGCACCGTGATTAAGTACGTCGTTCTCTTTGAGGACCACCCATATATGGGCGGCATATATGGGCGGCCCCTCAGCCAAATGTTTTAACCCAATGTAGCCCGCAAATCAAAAATTGTGCCCACCCCTGTTCTAAAGTGTCCACAGGTATGAATGCGAGTGTTTGTGGTGATTTGTCTATGTGTGCCCTCCCAGGGTGCACCCCGCCTCTCCCCCAAAGTCAGCTGGGATAGGCTCTGGGCTCAAGCGGCATAGAAGTTGGATGGATGGATGTGTTTTTGAGTCGTATGTTAACCAGTGTGTCTAGATACGTATCGAATATCGATAAAAACATCCTTTGATCTGCGATGAATCGCGATTCATCATGAATGAACTTGTCACGAATGGTAGCGGCTGCCGAGTGCGTGACCTCCAACATGCAGAGACGAGGCGGCCACTTGAAAACAAAAACTTGAATGTTGCACAATAGACACGAAGAAACAGGGCTCTGTGAACAGGGTACAGGTAGTCCAGGTAAGTGACTCGAGGTGACGGCACCGATACGGAGATGAGGAACAAGGGCAACAAAGGCAATGAACCTTTCAACCGCCGCTAATGACAACTGGCCGAAGCTGTGCAGCCACCAGGCGTGAAGCAGCTGTGTCCTCCGCCTCGCAGGAAGTACAGCTCACCAAAATAAAGGCGCAGGACAGGAAGCACTCTCTCCTGTCCTGCAAAACATGACGGAACTGTGGACAAAATACGATGAATTGCGATTTAGGCCACAAAGAGCAATGATTTATGAGTGCATCTATTATGAAAATCCATGATTGAAGCTGCAAAATTCAAACTGCATTTTGGTGAGGGCCGACTGCACTCATTTTTTTTTTACTGATATCAGACCCATATCCAGTATCGGTATTGGATTGGGTCACCTCTGGTAATACCATGGCCTGCTTGACCGTGTCCTGCCAACCCCCCACCTGCAGCAATACGGTCTGTATCGTATTGTCAGATGTTCAGAAGGACCGCGGCGTCTTCAAAGCCCCGCCTCCTCCCACCCTGAGATCACAACGTGCGTCAGTGTCACACACACACGCACACAGGCCAAATATTCATGCAGGACAAAAGTATTGGGACATGTTCCATCTCCAGCAGTGTTTTTTCTTGGTAGAAATAAAAGCTATAGATTAGCTTTGGCACCACTAATCCATACCCAACCAATCAGAGACACGTGCTTTTCTATTGCTGTGTTCATTGGCGCATGCAAACACAGCCCAAGCTTGGTTAGCATCATTACTCTCTTCCAGAAGGTCCGACTCTGGCCAAAACTTACCTAACTCCATGGATGTTTCCCCTGAGAAATAATGTGAATCCAGTTCCAGTAGTCCCTCCTTTATCGCTGTCAACTGGTTCAGGCCAAGAATGCGTAGAAATGATTGAAATATCATTTTGTTTCCTAACAATAGGCCGCATTCAACCACAAACAGCAATCATGTATGAACTGTGCTACGTACGGTGCATCCGTGACATTGGAAGCGCAAAGTGGTGAGTGATGGGTGTAATCTGTTCCAGAAAGCACAAATGTCAACACGAAACATGTTTGGATGCTTTCACCATCCTAGTTTTCCAAGCGCATATCAGAGCACATCAATCCATCACATCTTGAAATGATGCATGAACATTGAAGCTTCCTTTGACCTTCATTGAAGACGTGGTTGTGGCCTAAGACGTCATGTGACAGCCACATCAACACAGACACCACCTGGGTGATCAAATCCATGAAGAACACAGCGTGCTGACAACACAAGACGCACGCCATATTGTACGCTAAGTGGAAAATGTACATGAAAGCAGGGCAACATTTTGGCCTACGCTAACTGAGGTTCCACTGCAGCTCATCCACACGCCCATGATGATATTTATTGCTTTACTGCCACTTCCCACTTCCAAAATGTACTATTAACGGTGCACACATGTAACAGGTTTACTTTGGTTATTGTGATTCTACTTGTTCTAACAGTGGTTGGAGTAATGGCTCAATAGCGCCCTCTCTCACTCGTGGGCTATATATAGGGCAGAGTGTTACTGCAGCGTTAGTTCATCAGCCCTGTGACCCGAGGTGAGTAGAGGAGCGCTCCTCTATGCCATTGTATGGTTAGCTGTGATGCTAATGTAACTCATTGTCATTGTAATCTGTAACAACCCTCACGGTAGTGATCAGTGCACATTGTCTCACACCAGGAATAAACGGTGTCCATGCCTGCAAGAAGCTCCAAGTCTCCTGTTCATTACCACCATTAAACACAACGCAGAGCTCAGGAGCCCTACACCATCCAGAGCTACAGTGCATTCAGCGTGGGTTACATTGGTGCCGTGACCCGTTCTCTACGCTGGCGAAGCAGCGAAACACGTTTTCTTCCTGGGGGCCGCCATTGCTGCACGAGGCTGCGCTATCTACGTCATTCGTCACGGTGGCCACACTGTCGTTTAGCCACTAGATGGGGGTGTTGCTCATGGAACATGGTGGATTGTTATCAGTCATTTGTATGTGAGTAGTGACATACTGTATTTCATGCCATTTCTGTGACCAGTTTTTCGTTCTTACGGTTTTTTTTGTTTGAGGTACTTGATAGTTTTGTTTTTTTTTCTTCTTCTTGTAGTGGAGTCATAGAATCTGTCAAAGTCTTAATTATTGCTGTGCATTTTTTTTTCTTTTTCTATGTGTTAAAATGGCAGGTGATAGTGTTTTGGGGAGGGGAAGAGGTATGATGCCATGCACCCCAATAGCAGCACCTGGTAGGGGCAGGGGTGGGTTTTTGTTTATCCCAGACTCATCTACTCCTGGGCCGGACCCTGCATTGTCGACAGATGGCTCCTGTGGCGTGACTTGTGTGGATGTTGCACATGCATCAAAATTAGACGACAGCCATGGGTCTGAGGAGTTTTTGGCTGGAATGGCGTCTAAGATCGGCCTCTCCATTGGTGAAAGTATCGCCTCCTGCATTGAGTCACGCTTGAACTGTGTGGTGGGTGCTAGTGTGCAGGGGTCATCAAGTAATGCAGCACCCGATGCTTCACTAGTGAATGTTGTTGTCAGATCTGAGATTAAGGAGCCAGTCAGTTTTAAAGGGGATGGTAGTGACACACTCACAGTTTGGGAGTGGGAGGCTATAATGATGTCTTACATGAGAAAGAAAGGGCTCCCGGTGGCAGAACAGGCTGAGGAAGAGCTAAGTAAGTTGGTGGGGAGGGCACGTGAAGTGGTTAAGGTGGGTGTGCGCAGTAAGTCCTGCGTTCTCTTGTCAGCAGGCCCAGACCCCATCTTTGAAATACTGAAGGAGCATTTTAGTGACACAGTCTGCACCGGTATGCCCCTAGCGGACTTTTATGCCACATTACCCAACACTGGTGAACACTCCTTTGACTACTGGCTGAGGTTGAACAGAGCCATGGAAGTGACTGAGGACTGTTTAAGGAGGCAAAACAAGACGTTTGACAATTTGACACGTGACTTGACCGTCATGTTTACCCGGAACTGTCCTTGATATTTAAGTGTAAACCATTGCAGCAGTGGACGGCTTGTGAGGTTCATGAAAAGCTTGTAGAGCACAGTAGGAACCAGAGACTGTCAGTACAGCCAAAGCGGGTCACAACTATAACATCTAAGCTGCAGGAAGTGAGTCTTCGAGTGCATCATGTGACGCCCGAGTATATGATTACATCACCTTCCATGCCTGGCGGTGCTCTAGCTAAAGACCCACAGGTTGAGGGGTCCGCTGATCGGCTTGATCGCATCATAGCCATGCTGTAGCAGGTGCTGACACAGCGGCCACAACAGATGAGGAGGGTTGACGGGCCAGCCTTGCAAACCCGACGGAGTCAGGCAGCTGGATTAAGGCTGCCTGTCACTGGTTTAATTTGTGGGAATGTTGGACACGACACTCATTCTCACTGCAGAGCCAATCGGCTATGTTTCGGATGTTTTGCACCTAATCACACACGAGCCGAGTGTCCTGGAGCCCAAAAAGTTGACAACAGGTTTCCTGAACCTGCAGCAAAGCAAGAGGAAAACTAGTTGGCCTGCATGTGGAGGGGGCAAGTGCTAGGCCTGATCGTGATCCCCCAGAGGGTAATGATAATGTTGATGATTTAAAGTCCATTTACCAGAGTGTATGTGAGGAAAAACAACAAGGACGCACACCAGTCCTTCAGAATGTTCAGCGACTACGACCACATGACGACCTGTTTTATGGAAATGTGACTTTGGGTGGGAAAGTGTCAGTTAAAGCAATGCTTGACAGCGGCTCGATGGCTTGTACACTGAGTGCGACTGTCCTTCCTCAGTTGGTGGAACAACACTTGATTAAGGACGCAGCCCTTGAACCCACTGATGTTGTCTTAATAGGATGTGGAGGCTCGAAAACTGTACCGTTGGGTGTGTGCGACTTGGAAGTGGAAGCTTATGGATGCAAGGTGATTGTACCGATTCTTGTGGTGGAGGGCCAGGTTGATAGTGGGAAAGGGGTTTTAATGTCTGCAGCTCCACTCCAACTGGATGCGACAATGACCCTCGGAGGGAACTGTTGAGTTTGGTTGCTGATGTAGTGGAGTGTCCTAATGGCGTCTCAGAAAAGGTTGGTGTTGTGAAGTTAAAGAGAGCTATCACTCTGCAGCCAAGGACTGAACATTTGGTCTGGGCCAAGCTACAGCAAGTGAGTGAGTTGCCTGTTGGCAGCGTAGTCATGTTGGGTCCCACTGTCGCAAGGTCGAAACCAAGATCAGTCATGGTGGGGAGGTCAGTGGCATTGATTGCTGATGAGGGATGGCTGCCGTTGAAAATAATTAATCCCACAGAAAAGCCTGTGACTTTGTGGCGGAATGCTAAACTGGCTGATGCACGTTCATGTGTGGCTATTGAGAGCTTTGATATTCCTGAAAGTGTCAGGCCTCTTCATGTCAGTGTACAGCAGAACGTACAGTTACCAGTAGCCGACATGTTCACTGACCATGACGTGCATAGCCTGACCACAGGGGCCTCTAGTTTGCCTGACTCCCCGGAGTTAGAACAGCCACATCTGACAAATGCACCGCATTCTGTTTTACACAATATTGGACTCTCTGACATTGACGTTGAGGCTTGTGAAGTGTCACGGACTTGTTGACCTCATAGCCGAGTATGAGGCCATCTTTTCTAGAGACAAGATGGATTGTGGCAAGGCTGTGGGCTTTCTCCATCGAATTCGTGTTGTAGATGAGACTCCCTTTCGACTACCATGTCGACGGATACCACCAACGCAGTATGAGAAAGTGAGGCAAGCCTTGAATGATATGGAGGAGCGGGAAATCATCAGGAAGTCTAGCAGTGAGTTTGCATCACCTTTGGTTTTAGTTTGGAAGAAGTCTGGTAATGTGAGGGTCTGTAACAATTTCCGCTGGCGCAACACTCGCACAGTAAAGGACGCTCATCCCCTCCCTCACCCAGCTGACGCACTTGCTGCTCTAGGTGGTAACGCCTACTGTATTTCTCAACGATGGATCTTACTTCAGGGTACTACAACGTTGAAATGCATCCAGATGACAAAAAGTACACCGCATTCACATCACCTTTTGGATTGTACGAGTACAATCGAATGCTTCAGGGTCTGTGCAATAGCCCTGCAACGTTCATGAGGATGATGCTAGAGATTTGGAGATGAGAACTGCCTTAGTGTGCTGTGTTATTTGGATGATGTTTTGGTGTTCGCGCCTACTGAAGATATGGCGCTTGAGAGGCTGGAGATGGTGTTTCGACGGCTCAAGGCTCATAACCTCAAACTTGCCCCAAGAAAGTGCCATTTTCTGCGAAAATCTGTGAGATTCTTGGGACATATTGTTGATGCTAACGGAGTTCGTGCTGATCCGGACAAAGTGGCAGCCATAACATCGTTAACTGAGTCCGACCTCATGGAGCCAGGTACCATGGTTCCCTCACGAAAAAAAGTCAGAACATTCCTGGGAATGGTGGTGTTCTACCAGCAGTTTATCAAGAATTGTTCTGCGATTGCCAAGCCACTATTCGGCCTGACGACCAGTAACAAGGGTCCTCGTAGAAGTGGAAGGAAGCGCCAACAGTTGCCGAGAAGGTTAAGTGCTGAGGACTGAACCGAGGAGTGTGCCCGGGCCTTCAAATGTTTGAAACAGGCACTGTTGGACCAGGTCCCTTTGGCCCACCCCAATTTCAATGAGCCATTCTTGCTGTCAGTAGATGCTTCTTGTAATGGACTAGGTGCTGTTCTGTCACAAGTCCCGGCTGGTGGGTCGACAGGGCGGCCCATCGCATTCGCCAGTAAGTCCCTCAGTTATGCACAGTCCAGGTATCCCGCACACAGGCTAGAGTTTTTCGCCTTAAAGTGGGCAGTGTGTGACAAGTTCCAGCATTGGTTGAGGGGCCATGTCTTTACTGTGTGGACGGATAATAATCCGCTAACGTATATTTGGATGCGTGTGAACAGAGGTGGATTGCAAAGCTGGCACCGTTCCAGTTTGACATCAAGTACATCCCTGGTCCCAGAAATGTGGTTGCTGACGCTTTGAGCAGGGAGCCGTTTGTGCAATCCAGTGCACTCCATCGTCTGAACAGAGTGCCGTATAAGGACTTGCTAGCTGAAGCAGCGGCAGTGGGCGTTCGTGGGGTACAGGATGCCTTCCGTTACTCAGCCCATCCAGCCGATAAAGACATTGACGGTGATCAGTCTGTTGTTTCCAGTTCCATGACATCTCAGGAAGTTGCAGCGGTCATGGATGCACACGCACAGCCAGATGCAAAGGTGTGCCATCATGCTCTCTTGCTGCCTCATTTCCCACAGGCTGTGCAGACACCAGAGAAGAGTAAGGTGCAGGTGCTCTCACAAGACTTGCTGAGGGAGAAACAGAGGTCTGACAGCATCCTCAGCAGAGTGATCTTCTTCGTGGAGCGCGGTCGAAGACCTTCAAGAAGGGAGCGGGCCAAAGAACAAACTGGAGTGGTGAGACTGTTGAAGAGTTGGGGGAAATTGGTAGTGCGGAACGGTGTCCTGTACCGTGTGGCAAAGAACACTGTCACGAAAAGGAAGAGCTACCTGTACATTGTCCCACCGTCACTGCGCTCCAGAGTATTGCAAGGCGTTCATGATGAAGCAGGGCACCAAGGGCAACAGCGCACATGGTATCTTGCAAAGCAGAGATTCCACTGGCTCGGCTTGCACAAGGATGTGGTGGAGTATGTGAGGCACTGCAGACGCTGTGTGGTGAGCAAAGCACCGGAACCAGAAGCAAAAGCACCTCTAGAAAACATCAAGACGTCTGAGCCTCTCGAGTTGGTGTGCATCGATTTCTGGTCAGCTGAAGACTCGGCTAATCGGTCGTTGGATGTGCTTGTTGTCACTGACCATTTCACAAAGATGGCACAAGCTTTCTTGTGTCCTAACCAGTCTGCGAAGGCAGTAGCACACCAACTGTGGAACAACTACTTTTGCATCTATGGCTTCCCGAAACGTTTGCATTCTGACCAAGGGGCCAATTTTGAGAGCGCTTTGATTGCTGAATTGTTGAGTGTGGCTGGTGTCCAGAAGTCCCATACCACGCCTTACCATCCAATGGGAAATGGTTCTTGTGAAAGGATGAACAGGACTCTAGGAAACATGATTCGGGCTCTTCCTTCCAGAGTGAAGCAGAGATGGCCGGAAGCTTTGAAGTCCCTCACGTTCGCCTACAACTGCATGGTCCATGAGACAACGGGCTTTGCCCCGTTCCTGCTCATGTTTGGAAGAGTTCCAAGACTCCCTGTTGACATCATATTTGGCTCTGTCCTTGGTGAGTCAGATGGCCCAGACTACGATCAATACATCCTATCGTTGCGGAACGATTTGTTGGAAGCCAGGAACATCGCCCAGACGGTGGCGTCCAAGCAGTTACAGCGGCACACTGAATTGTATAACCGGAGAGTGCGAGGAGCACCGGTGACTGTTGGAGATAGAGTGTTGCTGGCCAATAAAGGGGAACGCGGGAAGAGGAAGTTAGCAGACCGCTGGGAGAGTACAATCTATGTTGTGGTTGGAGTGAATGAAGAGAGCCACACCTTTAGGATCCAGCATGTTTCCACTGGCAGAGAGAAAGTCGTTCATCGCAACTTGATCATGCCTGTGAATTTTCTGCCCCTCACTGAAGATGCTCTGACTGATGAGGTGGACACATCCTCTATGTTGAGCTCTGTCGATCATGATGAACGTAGTGAGGTGGTCGCTTCCGTTGAGTACAGGACGAGGGCATGGTTGTCTACCTTACCTTCTGAGTCCTCTCGTGAAAGGGATCTGGAGCTCTCTGACATGGAAATTGGTGAGAAATGTGACTCCGCTCATGCCCTGTCGGTTGATATGTCGGTGCCAGGGATGAATAGTCAGGTGTTTGCCAGTCCACCAGACCTTGATCACCCTGTGGCAAGAGAGGAATGTGCTCGACCTGTCAGCACCGTCGCAGTTGATAGTGGACAATGTATATTACATCCATGTCCCGATAATCTGACTCTGAGAGATGCCGCTCTTGACGACTGCAGTGCTTCAGTTAGACTGTCTGATTTGGGGGTTGGAAGCAATGTAAGGTCCAGAGCAGGGAGACTGTTGAAACCCGTTACCAGATTAATAGAGTTCATGCATCAGCGTACAGGAGTGGTGACTTAAGTGTTGGCTTTATTTGGTACTTACAGTAGGAATTTCAGTGATTCATTTTTTTTTCCCTCTTTTCATTCCGTATATTAGGCAGGTGTAGGTTGGGTCTTCGCTTCGTGGTCTCTCCTTTATTAATTTCTGTATTGGGGTGGATTTTGCAGTCATGTGGGTAATATGTAATGGGCATATTTGTGTTCCCTGTGTGTAGTGACAAGGTCTGGCCAACTTTTTCCTACACTAATTCTTTCCTTTGGAATGGTCCTATTGACTAGGTATTATGACTGTAATTTTCTAAAAATGTGATCTCATCGGATGCACAAGAAAGGAGATGTTGTTGTGTATATGGACATTGTTTGTGTTTGTAGGGTGCCTGGAATGTTCTTTGGATGTTGTGGGGTCTGTGTATTGGTTGGCATTTATTTTTTATTTTTCTTCCTTCTTTTTCATGTGTATTTTTTTTCTTAATGTGTTTTAATAACAAGTGGAATTCAGCAGGGGGGTATGTAACAGGTTTACTTTGGTTATTGTGATTCCACTTGTTCTAACAGTGGTTGGAGTAATGGCTCAATAGCGCCCTCTCTCACTCGTGGGCTATATATAGGGCAGAGTGTTACTGCAGCGTTAGTTCATCAGCCCTGTGACCCAAGGTGAGTAGAGGAGCGCTCCTCTATGCCATTGTATGGTTAGCTGTGATGCTAATGTAACTCATTGTCATTGTAGTCTGTAACAACCCTCACGGTAGTGATCAGTGCACATTGTCTCACACCAGGTACGTGTTTATTATTGTTTATGTAATCCATATTATACATTGTTCATGTTTATTTGAGTTCATCAGCCCTGTGACCCGAGTCTGTAACAACCCTCACGGTAGTGATCAGTGCACATTGTCTCACACCAGGAATAAACGGTGTCCATGCCTGCAAGAAGCTCCAAGTCTCCTGTTCATTACCACCATTAAACACAACGCAGAGCTCAGGAGCCCTACACCATCCAGAGCTACAGTGCATTCAGCGGGGGTTACACACAGACTCAGCTGTCAGCCGTTACTGTGATCGCTGGCGTCCTTTGACTTGGCAGAACAACGACAGCGTCAAGCACGTGTCCCTGCACCATTAAGTCACGAGTCTGCTGTTACATCATGGCCGTGAATATCTCCCCTCCCTCTCTGCCGTCCCACCCACACTCTTAGGCTTCTTCAAATCGAACATGATCAACTATTTAACTTGGGAGTAAACTGCGTGTGTGCACGTGTGCGCATGTGTTAAACTTTCTCTACAATGCTTAACCTTCTGCACGCTACGCTCCTTCACGCGCTTCCACTTCCTCCTTGCTGTCGAGTGTTTCTATACGCAAAAAATGCATGCTGAGCTCTTATCCAATGCAAATTTCATGGCTTCAAACTGCTCTAAATGTGACATCTTTTAGTGTGCGGTTGTGTCATCACCTCTTTTTGCCTCTGGCACAAAAAAAGGTCAAAGATGTGTAAATGCCTTTGGGATCGGGTGTTGGGGTTTATAAAAGCATACAAATAAGTCTTAGGTATTTAATGTAGTTAAAAATACAGCTAAAAAAACACTTAAAGTTGAAAAAAATGAACAAAACGAAGGAGAAAAACTTGAAATGTTCTTGCTAATAATAGAAATAGCAGGCTTTGTCTCCTACAACCCATGGCTGACTTGCAGGCTGTTCTATAAATATAGGCCAAATACAGTCCTACCTCTGTTTCCACTTTTCATTTGTTCCTGAAGGCACCACCGCAACCAAAACATACAAAAAAACAAGCCAATTTGTCCAGTAGGAAAGAATGTCAGTCAATGATTCTGTTCCAGAGAGCCAGAAATATGAAGAAGATGAAGTGCTACATTTGATAGAAAATAAAAGTAATTTCACAAATGAGGAATGGATGAGACTATGTTCTGATGACATTGAATTGAAGAGCGTTGAATAGCTGCTATTCCCAACTTTCTTTGGCCCCGTGGCGTGTTATTTACAGTCAGTAAAAAGTGCACGGATGGTGAGTCAGCATGACCGCTCCAGTTGACGGAACCATCCAGTACAGGGTGAAGGGACTACTTTGTTACGTGCAATATTGTACCAACGCTGAGGCAAAGGATGAGTGACATCTTCAATGAAAAGTGTGGGACGGCAGCCCTGAAGCTGGGAGCTTCTATGGCACTGATGGAAATCACGGAGGAAATCACTACTGCTATGGACAACAGAAGATGTGCAGCTGCAGTATTCATGGATCTGACAAAAGCCTTCCATACAATTCATCACAATATTTGAACAACAAAGTTAGAAAGGTACGCAATCAGAGGATTAGTTTTGAATTGGGTTATAAGCTACCTAGCAAATAGGAGACAATTTGTAAAGCTAGGAGAATATACATCTGGGAGTTTAAAAATCACGTGTGGAGTACCCCAGGGGTCCATACTGGGACCTAAACTGTTTAATTTGTATATCAGTGACATTTGTAAAGTAACAAAGGACTTAAAGATGGTATTATTTGTGGATGATACCACCGCCTTTTGTTGTGGGGAAAGCACACAAGAACTCATTAAAAAGGTCAAGGATGAAAAGGTCATATTAAAGTCATGGTTTGACAGGAACAGATTATCCTTGAACTTAAGTAAAACTAAAATAATGCTATTTGGAAATAGCAGAAAGGACACGTACGACCAAATACAAATAAATGGAGTGGACATTGCAAAAGTGGAAGAATATAAATTCCTGGGGGTTATAATAGATGAAGAAAATGAGTTGGAAATCTCAAAAATATACAACAAAAAGTGTCGAGAAATACTTCAATACTGAGTAAAGCAAAATATGTTCTTGATGAAAAATCCCTCCACACCCTGTACTGTTCTTTGGTGTGAGCATATCTAGTGTGTTGTGTGGAGATATGGACAATCATTAGGAAATAAAAGCAACCTTCACTCACTCACTGTACTGCAGAAAAGATGAAACAAACAAAGGGTAATCACACAGGAATGTGCACAGGTGAACTCCGGGCCTAGCCAAGGGAAAAAACAACAAGAATAAGAGATAACGAAAAGTGCAGCACACCTGGAACTAGCAGGATAAAGAGGGCAACAGTTGCAAGAGAGCGTAACGAGAGGACATAAGACAGCAGAGGCTGACTGAAAAATAAGGTTTAAACCAAGGGTGTCAAACTGGTGCCATGGAGGGCCGAGACACTGCAGGTGTTCTTTCCAGCCAGTCACTAAAGCAGCTGATTTTAATGATCAACACCTCCAGTTGGAGGGAAGGAGCTCATCAGTTACATCACCTGCTGAAGAAACTGGTTGGAGCGAAAACCTGCAGCGTCTCGGCCCTCCAGGGCACGAATTTGACAAGTGTGGGGTTATTTTCTGTGCACAACACATACAATGTACAGCAACCTGAATAATCTTATGCACATGTTTCCTTAAAAAAAGAAAACCACATGAAAAAGGAACTCCCCTAAACAAGCTTAATTACCAGCAGTAACTTCCGTGAGTTGTCTTCAAATGCTGTACATGATACAGAGAGCACACAATATGGCATGGAATATCTCTTACATTCAAATGTTGTTGCCACCAGACTGACACACCTCTCCTCAGCAGTCCAGAAGGTGACTGAAGAGGAGCGTGTCAGAATGGCAGGAAATGACATCACAGCGATGTCAAAGGTCACACAACCAAAAGGAACGCAAATAAAATAAAGACTGCCCATAAAAAGGTGCTTATGACAAGAAATACACACGTGAGAAATGAAAAATGAATTATTGGTGAAATTAAATTAACTGAATTAACACATCGGTTAGGTAGGACCACACTGTCCGAGATGTAAGTGAGGCCAAGACACTACAGCGCAACAAAGGAAATCTGTGGGCTGCAAAGGTGATCGGCTTTTGTGATCGGCGTTGAAAGGATCTATCAGAGCATCCCTACAAGCAATAGTTAAGTCAATTCAATGAACCACAATCTCAGAAACGTGGATTGAGGCTGAGCAAGGCATGGATTTTGAGCTGAAAGGATATGAACTGAACTACAAAACAGGACCAATAAGAGTGGAGAGACTGGTCAATTATATATCGACGTGCAAGCTTTAACTCCACTGCAACACATTGTAATACATCCTGATCATTTTCTTACATTACACTAAGTCCCCAACTAACAAACACAATTGGTTCCAGATGACCGTTCTTAAGTTGAATTGTTCTTAAGTAGGGGAAAAGGTAGTATTATCAATGATATAGGTACTACATGTACGTGTATACATATACAGTATATGTGTATGTATGTAAATATGAGTTTGGATGCAGTAGTAATATTAAACCAGGTTATGAATGAAAAAAACAGTAATAAAAGTGATATAATAATACGTAATGATAAATGTTATTTACCTTTGAAGAGGAGTGGTCGAGCATACGTCGTTGTGGAGGAGTTGGAGGAGGAGTTATTGAAAAAAAGGACAAATGGTGGTGGTGGTTAGACTCTTCTAAAAGAGGTAGTGTTCTGTGGGTGGTGTAGAATTAAGCAGGCCTATTAACTCTTCATCAACTTTAATCACACGCTCTGTCCGGGTTGTATCATAAAGCTAACACTTAGCTTTCTATTTAGCAGAAGCTTTCTCTGCCCAGCGTCTGTTGGTCCCATTAGCAGTGTCACAGTGCCCTCTACTGGTCAAGCATGTACAGTAGCAGTAGAAATACTGATTCCTAAGCACTACAAGGCAAAATAAAATAAAATATAAACCAGTCGGCTTGTGTTCGTATCCGCGAGTGTTCGCTAGTCGGGTGTTCGTAAGTTGGGGACCTAGTGTAATAATAATTTTGGAATCTTGGGGAAAACCCAGTACATCATCCCGTAATGCTTTACTGTACATACACTCAAACAACAGCAAGTATTCAGTTGTCTTAATAAGGCGGGGTCGTGACGGGGAAGGACGTGTATGGCAGGAGCTCTGTTGATGATATTGGAAATTGTAACTATTTAGGTGCTTTCCTGTCTACAATTCATGAACACAAGGTCAGCGCCGCTTGCTGAATCCCCCAACTTTAACTAGGATAGGCGAGAGGAACAGATTCCTTGAAATACACTAGATAGAAGTATCGATACCTGCTGGCAAGTCTAGCTAACTAGTGAACTGCTGAAGTCCAAAGAGGTCACCGAGCAACAATGCCAAACAGAGCAAAATTGTTACAATAGGATTGTAATGTTTATACTTAGCACACGTTGCAAGGGGAATGTTTGGTGTGGGGAACACGGTACAGGAAGTCAGTTGGGCTATGTACATGTGCGAATGGTGACTGCAATTTAACTTTCTCTTTCCTCCCCTCCTGTTCTACCTGTTGGTCCCATTAGCAGTGTCACAGTGCCCTCTGCTGGTCAAGCATGTACAGTATAAATATGGACTTTATAAGACACATGAAAATATAGACTAGTCGGCTTTGTTCTATCTCCAAAAGTTCGCGAGTCAGATGTTCATTAGTGGGGCACTTAGTGTATTTCAGATTTCATCATTGGTACATGTTGAATACAGGAAGTGAACAAATGTATTCGCCATTGATGTCAAACGGAGATGGGTTGGATGGACACTGGAATTGTGAATTGCAACGTGAAGTGCTCCAATGTAATCAGAATGCACGTGCAAAATAAACTGGACAGCGACCAGTCTCAGCCAAAAGCTTTGAGAATGACACGAGTATTGGTTTTTACAACGTATGCTGCTTCGGTGTTTTTAAATCTTTTTGTTGCCATGTTGTTGCCTGAGCCACTTAATTAAGCACTTTATTTATGTATTTACAGTCAAACTTGTCTATAGCGGCCACTAGAGGGAGTCTGCAAAAGTGGCCTCTATAGACAGGTTGGCGTCCAGTTTGAATGTTGACCAGTAGAGGAAAAAAAAAAGAAAAAAAAGGGAAAATAATAATAATAATAATGTTGACCAGTAGAGGGCACTGCGGACTGCGGATAAAAGTTGTACAGCACTACTAGGCTTGTTATTATCATGGTTCATGGTTTTAATCCTGAACATGCATGAGTCAAACAGTAGCACATCACATAGTACAATTCACAATTTTGCATGTCCAAAAAGGAGTAGGAAGAAGCAAAGCTCATTTAATCCTACCCCTCATCAGTTTCACATCAGTTGCAATACATTTATTCACCTCTTGTTCTTCCAAGTGTACTTTGTAGGTCTACATGACAATGTAGTGCAATCATAGCCAAGGTTTTTACTTACTAAAAGGAAGCTAGAGGCTTAATAATAACTGATAGAATATATCCACCACCCACAGAACAAAGCTGTGCTAGTAATGTCTTACGCTTGTTTTTAATATTTTACTTTTTATACGGCAGAGTGTCATTACAGCTTTAGTTCATCAGGAAGTGACGGTGGGCGTCCCGAGCAGGAGAGCTAGGCTCAGTGCTAGCTGTGAGTTTGGAGAGAGTTGGGAAGTGTGTTTATGTTGGCATGGATGTAAAGTCCTGCAGTGTTCTCCGCTGTTAATAAAGCCATTAAAGTGCATCGGCGACGTGAGTCTCTCCTTCCCCACAACAAGCGGCCGTAGAAGCACCAGCTATGAGATGCGTGACGTGATGCTGTAATCTCGCGAGAGTGTGCGTGACGCGCGGAATACAGACTAGAGGAACATAGCGCTTTGGAAAAAAAAAAGACAAACAATCAACTACTAAAACATCCGCGAAGTATCTCGACACAAAACCAACATATTAAACACCTTAGACGCCTAACCAAGCCAAAAAGTGGAAGATCTGGAGGAGTACATCGACGGGTGCTTCGAACGCGTAGTTATGGGAAAATCACCCAAGACACCAAACCCCAAACGGAGCCGCCCGGAGGACTCACCTGGAGAAATATCTCCGCCAGGCACTGACATCAGAGACATCCTTGAGTCCATCGACAAGAGGCTGATTTGCTTGGACGGCCGCCTCGCTCTCATCGAGGTACTTCACAAAGAATTCCAGGCCATCCGTGAATCTCTAGAATTCAGCCAAAACCAGATCGTCTCCTTGGTCACGGAGAACGCCACCCTCCGCGACTCGGTGAAGTCCCTCACCGACGGAGTTTCACAACTCGTCCAAGAATTCGCGGGAATTCCCGAAAAATCTGAGGAGGATCCGGAAGAATCGGTGAGGGCCTTCATGGCGCAACAACTCAAACTCCCAGCGGACGCCACCCAAAACATCACTTTTCACCGCGTTCACCGCCTGGGAGCCAAGAAGCCAGAGAACCGTAGGCCGAGACCCATTCGAACATTTCAAGCAGAAGGAACGGGTGAAGGGCCGAGGCCGGGAGCTGAAGGGGACGGACTTCAGCATCAACGATCAATTCCCCCGAGAAATCCTCGACAGGCGCCAACGCCTATTCCCTATTCGGAGGAAGTTCATCAACGAGGGATGCCGAGCTGTCATCACGGTGGATAAACTCTTCGTCAATGGACAACTTTACCGCGACCGGGAAGTAACACCGTGGCTGTATTGATATGGTAACTAATGATCTATCTCAACCAGGTAACTCTTCTTTCTATCTCGCAGCGCACACACTTGTAGCATTTACATGTTACTGTCTGCTTCCACTTTACCCCCCCTCCCCTTTTTTCTTCTCTATTCCACTGTATGTATGCACAGCCTTTCTTCTTCTCTTTCTTCCTCTTCTATTCCCCCCTCTGTCTCACGTTTTCTCCCCTCCTCATATTGTCACATATCCTCTTGTCTGCCAGCTGTCTCCTTCATCAGCATCTCCTCACAGTGACATCATACACCCTCAAAGTCCAAACCCAACCAAATTCAAGCTATTCACTCAAATACACACACGTGCACGCATTCTCCTACACATACACATCATATTCTACTATTGATATGGATATCACAACTACTCACAAGCACGCTCATCTCACTTATGCATAAACCCACATCACGTCCTCACTTTAGTTGGCTTAGTTCATTCAGGATTACTATGTTACACTTTGCCTATGTACAAATTAAGCATACATTTAAATGTACTGTATATACTCCCATGATTTTTACTTCCAGGTACACATACTTCACATTTGATCTTGTTCACACACACATCACTAAAGCTAGTCTAGGATGAACTCACTACAGTTTGTCACTTGGAATGTCAGGGGAGTTGGGTCGATAGAAAAAAGACATAAAATGTTTAATCATTTGAAGAACACCCAAGCAGACATTGTCTTATTACAAGAGACTCACATGTCCAAGTCAGCTGTCCATACCCTTCACTCACCACAGTTCCCACACACATATTTAGCAAGTTACAACTCCAAACAGAGAGGGGTAGCTATTTTAATTAACAGGAGGGTGAATTTTACACTCCACAACACTATTCCAGACACAGAAGGGAGATATATAATAATGAACATATCTGTTGATAATGTACATTTCTGCATTGCCAACATATATGGTCCGAATGTTGACGACCCCTCCTTCTTTCATGCCTTCTTTTCTTCTCTCTCTGCACATTTGGATACAAGTATGATCTTGGGGGGGGACCTCAACTTAGTATTTAACCCAGAAGTGGACAGGTCTAGCCCAGCTGGGAGACATCGTGAGTCTCAATCAACATCGATACTGAAGAAATACATGAATGATTTTGGTCTTTGTGATGCTTGGCGCTCTTATCACCCTACTCACAGGGAATATACTTATTTCTCACCAGTGCACCACACCTACTCTCGTATTGACTACTTTTTGACAAGCAACTCAATCATATCTGACATTTCAAACATTCACATACACCCTATCACCATTAGTGACCACGCCCCAGTCTCTCTTTTTCTCACTAACCAAACAATGAGCGCTCCTACTAGATGCTGGAGATTAAATACATCATTACTAAAAGACTCAGACTTCCTAAAATACTTTGAAAGAGAGTGGACAATGTTTTTAGACTTCAATGACCAACCCGGCGTCTCGGCTAGTATTCTGTGGGAGGCAGCAAAAGCAGTAATGCGCGGAAAAACCATTTCATATTCATCATATAAGAAAAAGAAAGAGAGATTACTAGAATCAGAGTTGGAGAAAAAAATCCAACTCCTCGAAGCAGCTCATGCTGACTCACAAGATGAGCATATCCTAAGTAACCTAAGGAAACTGAAACTAGACTTAAAAGAAATTACTGACAAGAAAATTCAGTTCCAACTGCAGAGACTACGTTTGGAAAAGTTTGAGCATGGCAATAAACACGGAAAATACTTAGCTAACCAACTAAAAGTCAATAAAGAAAAAAGCTCTATCTCCTCCATTAGAAACTCAGGAGGTCATATCACTCACCTCCCGGAGGAAATTAATTCCGTCTTTAGGAGCTTTTATAAAAATCTATATACACCTCAGATTAAACCATCTCTCCCAGATATCGAAACATTTCTCAACACCATAGAATTACCAAAATTAAATGACGAACAGGTGACCAACTTAGATGTACCCATTTCATTCATAGAACTCCATAACGCTCTACACCGGTTGCCGAATAACAAAGCACCAGGACCTGAAGGTTTCCCTGCCGAGTTTTATAAAACATTCTGGTCATTACTATCTCCAATATTTCTTAGAATGGTTTTGGAAATTAAAGACAGTTCATGCTTGCATCCAACCATGAACTCAGCTACAATCAGTCTCCTGCTGAAACCGGATAAGGACCCAACACTACCTTCCAGTTATCGTCCAATTTCACTCATTAATGCAGATCTTAAAATAATATGCAAAGCGTTAGCTATAAGGCTGGAAAAAGTTACCCCTCATATAATACACCCTGATCAATCAGGATTTATCAAGGGGAGAAACTCAACTAGCAACGTACGCCGTCTAATCAATCTGATTGATTACTCTATCATCCATAATTTAGAAACCACAATTGTCTCATTGGATGCTGAAAAAGCATTTGACAGAGTAAACTGGAAATTTCTCTTTGCAACACTACAAAAATTTGGCTTTGGAGATTCATTTAGAACATGGATTAAAATACTATACAACACCCCGAAGGCCTCTGTTCGGACCAACAATCACATCTCTCCAGAATTTACTTTACAAAGAGGTACTAGGCAAGGGTGTCCACTCTCTCCCTCACTATTTGCTATCTTTATCGAACCTCTTGCAGCTGCAATTGGACAACATATAAATATTAAAGGGATCCACACCACAAATGTTCATCATAAGATAAGCCTTTATGCTGATGATGTATTACTCTTCCTAGATAATTCACATTCTTCACTTCACCAATCTATCTCTCTCATTAACAATTATAGCACCTTCTCAGATTACTCCATTAACTGGTCTAAATCCACAGTACTGCCCATTAACTTTGGTTTCCAGAGCACCCCCTCTATACCACTGTGTTCAGGGAACATTAAGTATTTGGGTATTTACATTTTTTCCTTTATTTAAACAGATAAAAACCCATTTAGATCAGGATCTCTTTCACAAGGGTGACCTGGCCAAGAGGTCAGCAGCACATGTCACAAGTGATAAATGTACAAATCTAAAAGATTACATACAATATATATGAACACACATACTTTGTAAAGTGCAAGTGATTAGTGATAAAATACATAAAAAGCTATTTAAAACAAAGGCACTGTTCTGTGGTCTCACGCTCTTTGTCCAACAGCAAGGACCGAAAGGCTCCAAAAGGGATGAGTTCCGAGAGCTTTAGTTCAGCCTGTAAAAGATTCCACGCTGTGGGGGCTGCAAAACAGAACGCTTTCTTCCCCAGTTCAGTTCTCACACGGAGAACAGAGAGATGGAGGATGTCACACGATCGCAAGGCATACTGACTTTTAGTTCTCTGGAGTAAAGGTACTTAAATATGTTGGGACTACAGTAAGCCAAGCAGAGCCTTGTAAATCAGGATCAGCCAGTGTGTATACCTATGCGCACTTAAGGAGGGCAGTCCTGATTTTACATATAAGTCACAATGATGTGTAAGGCGACCATCACCAGTGACAAACCTCAAGGCACTGTGATAGACACTGTTTAAAGATTGGAGACACTTGAGAGGAGCCCCCATATACAGCACATCTCCGTAGTCAATCAGAGGGAGAAACGTAGCTGAAACAAGCAGTTTCCTGGCTCCAAGCGAAAAACGAGTTTTATTTCTATAAAAGAATCCGAGTTTCACCCTGAGTTTAGAAATTAATTTTGTAATATGTGCCTTAAAGGAAAGCTCATGGTCAAGAAGGAACCCCAAATACTTATAATTAGAAACCAGCTGGATGGTGTTACCCTGAAGCGTTACAACGGTTGGCATGTTTATTGGTAACACACTGGAATTTGAAAAGACCATGAGCTTGGTTTTTTCTGTATTTAAAACCAATTTCAGGGTCCTCAAACGAGACTGAACAACATTAAAAGCAGCTTGTAAAAAGTCAAAAGCCTGAGATAGTGAGGGTGAACAGCAATAAATAATGGCATCATCAGCATAAAAATGATAAAATGCATTTGACACATCAGTACACAGACTGTTGATATATAATGAAAATAAAATGGGACCCAGAACTGATCCTTGGGGCACCCCTTTCAACAAATCCAGAGTAGTGGAGGTGGATCCTGCCGTCTGCACACACTGAGTTCTGTTGGTTAAATAATCAGAAAACCAATCGGTGGCCGATTTTGATATACCACTGCTGTGTAAAACTTCAACCAAGAGTCTGTGGTCTACTGTGTCAAAGCCTTTGGATAAATCTATAAAAAGAGCTACACAATGTTTCTTACTGTCCAGAGCCTCAATAAAATCATTTAAAACTTTAAGACTGGCGGTAACAGTGCTGTGCTGTTTTCTAAAACCAGATTGAAACAATGATAAAATATTATTTGACACTAAGAAGTCTGTTAATTGATCACTGACGATCCTTTCAAATACTTTCGCTAATACACATAATTTAGAAATTGGTCTATAATTATTTATATTAGTAGAATCGCCTCCTTTTAACAGGGGAAGAACGAATGCAGACTTCCAAACTTTGGGTATTTTATTGCTGATAAAACTCAGATTAAAAATGTGCGCTAGAGGCTCGGCAATAAAATCAGCAGCCAAATTTAAGAAAAAAGGATCAACATTATCAGGTCCAGCAGCTTTTTATGTGTCCAGTCTCCTCAGAGCACTCCGAACCTCAGAGGCAGTCACAGCAGTGAACTCAAAAAGACAGGCCATACCACCACTAACTGATGTTGGGACCAGGGGTGAGTTCACATAGGCTGGATCAGCTTTCGACAGCTCGGGATGTAAGGACTCAAACAAGGAGCCAGCAGAAATAAAATGATCATTAAAACAATTTAAGATGGCTTTCTTATCAGACACGGGTCCTGAATCAGAAATCAGAGAAATTGGCAGGTCAGTAGTCCTTTCATGGTTAGTTGATTTTATGACCTGCCAAATTTTTTTGGGATCTTTTAGATATTTTGTTGATTCAGTCAAATAAAAGTCAGATTTAGCTTTTTTGATTAAAAAAGTACATTTGGTTCGAAGTTGCCGAAAACTGAGCCAATCTGCCTCTGATTTAGTTTTTCGAGCCCTTGCCCAGGCAGTATCCCTGTCCTTAAGGAGGTTTCCTAAATCAGATGAAAACCAGGGATTTTTGCGTCCCTTCACCCTAAATTTTCGGATGGGAGCATGCCTATTTATGATGCGACTGAACTCATCGTAAAAATAATTCAAGGCCAGCTCAGCATCGTTGAATAAGGAGATTCTGCTCCATTTAAATGCAGCCAAGTCATGCCGAAAAGCTTGCACACAAAAAATTTCCTCCAACCTGTCAGACCTGATCCGCTTGAATTATACTCCACTATTGAAGTCAATAGAGGATGATCTTGCACGTTGGAGAACCTTGCCCATCTCACTTTTAGGCAGAGTATCCACCGTGAAAATGATGATTTTACCAAAGGTTAATTATCTGTTTTCCATGATCCCCACCAAACCATCTATAATTTGGTTCAAGTCATTAGATTCATATATAAATAAATTTCTTTGGAAAAATAAACCAGCACGAATAAGTCTCAAAACGTGACAAAAATCTAAAGAATATGGGGTCTTAGAACTCCCAAACTTCTCCAACTACTTCCTTGCAAACAGGTTACAGTATATCTTAAAATGGATCAAACCTAACCCATTGGATTATTTATGGCTAGACATTGAACAATCACTTTGCCACGACCAATATTGACCAATTTTTAAAAATATCTACCCCTAAAACATTATCTAAATTATATGTTCTACTTTCTAAAAATGACAACACAATCGGAGTACCAATCTCCAAATGGAACTCAGATTTATCTACAAGCTGTGACCCTGAATTCTGGAAGCAAATATGTCTCAATGCTTCCCGGTTAATCAATAATCCCAACCTACAGCTGATTCAGTTTAAAATCCTTCATAGAGTACACTACACAGGACATAGAATGTTTAGAATGGGCTTAACTGACTCTAACATCTGTACACACTGCTCAGACCATAGAATAGATGTACTTACACTCCATGTGGACCTGTGCTCCCATTAACAATGTTTGGCACGGAGTGTGTGAGTACCTATCTTTGGCACTTGGGTTCTCCATTCCTATCTCCCCTTTACTATGCCTGCTGGGCCTGCTGTTTCTACAATTGATGTAGAAACAAGCGGGTGGGTGCGCGTGTCCTGCGGCCTGTGGCTCGCCCGAGCCTGGGCTGTGGTGGGTGGCCGGTCGGTCATGTGTCCTTGGTCACCCCCTGCTCGGTTTGGGCGGCGTTGCGGTATGTGGCCCCCGTCCTTCCTGTGCCACTGCACCACCTCAGATACATATAGGACTTTGGGGGTTGGCCTACGGTCGGGCGTGGTTGGGGAGGGGAGCTGCCTTGTGGGGCTCCTTTGCTCCTGCTGTGCCACTGACCTGTTGCCCCCCAATTTGAATCGCAGAGTAGACACTTAGGGTTTGGGGGGGCTGTTCAGGTGAGGGGCCCTCCGAGCGGTAGCTGTCCCCGATTTTAATTGCATCATTAGCTATCATCCACATACACCCCATATACAGTACATGCACACAGATACACCCCTCAGGGACACAAAGACCAGCTTTTATTAGTTCGCTGACGAAGCTCTTCGGATGAGGAGCGAAACATCCGACACCTTCTTCACAGAAGTACAGATGTCGTCTCAAGAGGCCTTTCCCTCGTTGGACAACTCCTGTACGACTGAGAGCCTACGCAGACGCATCCTATATACATTGTAATTTAGTTATTGATTTTGTCTCCATTTTTAAGCAATATTTTTCATTGATGCAGGAGTGATAGGAGTAGCAGTTACTGGCTGTGATATCTTCATGTATCTTTTTTCAAATATATTATGTCATATTTTGTCATTTCCTTCGTCATCCATGAAAGCAGACCTGCTATGTTTGTGGGGTAGTATCAGTATTGGGTCAATACTTTTCACTTTACTTTCAAAAACGTCACCACACACACACAAACATAGAGAGCGTAACTTTTATACACAAGGCATATTGGGCCTCATTCACGAATATCTTCTGCAGAAGTGTACTTAAGAAGGCGCGGGTTGGAAACTGCGCCACATTCATGACACTTTTTTAAGTAGGGATAATCGTTCGCACCGGTGTTGGTGAATGCCAACTGCGATGCCCGTGCATGTGAGGCCTAATTTGCATAGGTCACTGCCTATTATTTCCTATATAAGGTAAAAAATGTGCCGTGTGCAACAGGCAGCTGGAGGCGGAGATGGCAACGCGCAAGGGCAAGACTGAGGAGCAGCTGGACAACAAACGAAAGAAAAACTTCAATTGTACTGAAATAGAGGTGCTTTTACAAGGAGTGAGCGAACACAAGACCACCTTATTTTCACGTGTATCCACCGGTCATCACAGGTCATCACCAAAAAGAGTCGGCATTTAGCACCATTGCAGGAAACATAAATGCCGTTTCCACGGAGAAACGCGCCACCGCAGAGGTTAAAAAGAAGTGTTTTGACTTAAAATAGACTTTAAAAAAAAGATTGGACTGCACCGGAGGGATCTGGAGGAAACGGGAGGCGGGCCATCAATCAGAAACCAAACCATTTGGGAAACTCTAGAAAATATTTACACAATCATGATGGAAAAATAAAGTCAAAATACATAGTTTGTGTGTGACAATGTATTTTTTCTGTGGTTACATTTGATTAGACGCTGCCTAATTAATACAGCAGCCCCGTGCTCTGGCTCAAGACGTGGCTGGGGGCGCATGTCGTTATCTGGGGGTGCTACGTGCGCAATAGACACACCACGTTTCATTGCGATGTTATTCTGATGATCCTGCACACCTGCAAGAACAGAGAGGGAAGCCTGAAGCCTGAAGCGGGACATCAAATATTGGTGGCTTTCAGCAAATAAATCTAATGGTCCCTTTACATTCTCTCTCTGCGCAGCGCACGTCCAGCCAGCCTTTTTTTTTTGATGAATTGGGATTTGAATATATATTTATCCATGGAGTATATTTTAGTTGTTTTGATGATAAATAATTGTTGGGATATTTTATTTGCACTACATTTTTGTGATCAGGTTGCAAAATCCATCATGAGGGCGATTGCGCATTGAAAGTTCAAGCTTTGCTTGTGCGTAAGAGTCCTCCTGAGCGTTCATGGAATTTGTTCTTAGATCTAAGAACTGTGAGTTAAGAACACGTTTCGTGAATGCCAAAAATCTTCGTAAGAAGATTCAAGAGAGTTTTATTGTCATGTGCATGGTAAAACAGCAGTTATACCATGCAATGAAAATCTTATTCTGTTCATTCTCCCAAGAAAAGAAAGAAAACGCAAGAAAGAATAAGAACATAAGAAACATAAATACCAATAAATTAAGCAACAACAACAGAAGAGACATTAATACAAGTAAATAATACAAATAAATAAATAAATAAATAAATAAATAAATAAAGTGCTATGAGTGTGTGTTGCGTACGGCGTGTGCGAGTGCTTCGTTGAGAAGCCTGATGGCCTGTGGGTAAAAGCTGTTTGCCAGCCTTGTGGTCCTGGACTTCAAACTCCTGTAGCGTCTGCCTGACGGTAGGAGTGTGAATAATGAGTGTTGTGGATGTGTGCTGTCCTTGATGAGGTTGTGTGTTCTTCGTAGGACTCTAGTTTTATAAATGTCTTGCAGTGAGGGGAGGGCTGCCCCAACAATGTTCTGTGAGGTCTTGATCACCCGCTGGAGTGCCTTCCTATCACGTGTTGTACAGTTACCGTACCAAACAGTGATGGAGGCGGTAAGGACACTTTCGATAGTGCATCTGTAGAAGCAACTCAGGATTGTGGTGGACATGCCAAATTTCCTCAGTCTTCTCAGTCTCCTTTGGGACTTCTTCAGAATTTGTTGGGTGTTGTGAGACCAGGTGAGGTCCTCGCTGATGTGTGTGCCAAGGAACTTGAAGGTTTTCACCCTCTCCACCTCAGTCTCACCAATAAACAGGGGTCTATGTGGCTCCTTTTCCCTTGTTCTTGGGTCGATGATCATCTCTTTAGTCTTATCTGTATTGAGAAGGAGATTGTTATCACGACACCAAGCTATGAGGTCCGCCACCTCTCTTCTGTATGATGTTTCAACACCACCAGTGATCAGTCCGATGACTGTAGTGTCATCCGCAAATTTAATGATGCTGGTGTTGTTCTGGGAGGCCACACAATCATAGGTGAAGAGCGTGTAGAGGAGTGGACTCAGCACACACCCCTGTGGGGTCCCAGTGCTCATAATTCTTGAGCTGGATGTGCGGTTGTGGACTCTGACTGACTGGGGTCTGCCCGTGAGAAAGTTAAACACCCAGTTACAGAGGGAGGGTGACAGGCCAAGTGTGAGGAGCTTATTTGTGAGTTTGTGGGGGCTGACTGTATTAAAAGCAGAGCTATAGTCTATAAATAGCATTCTGACGTATGTGTCCTGGCCCTGTAGGTGAGAAAGGGCTCTGTGGATGGCAGTGTTGACTGCATCATCCGTGGACCGGTTCTGGCGATATGCAAACTGTAGAGGGTCCACAGTAGCCGCCGGGATGCTCTTTTTGATGTGGGTCATGACTATTCTTTCAAAGCACTTCATAACAATAGGAGTGAGTGCTATAGGGCGATAGTCATTCAAGCTAGTCACGTTGCTCTTCTTTGGGTACGGGCACTATGGTGGTGGACGTAAAGCAGGTCGGTACAGATGCTTGTGCAAGCGACAGGTTAAATATGTCAGCAAGCACATCAGCTAGCTCTGATGAGCAAACCCGAAGTGCACGTCCTGAGATGTTGTCTGGGCCTGCTGCTTTTCGTGGGTTTGTTTTGTTTAGAACCCTGCGCACATCAGCTGATGTCACCATGAGAGGTGCGTCCTGTGTGCTCCCCAGGTTCAGCCACCCTCTCTGCTCATCAGGAGTTTGGGTGTCAAAGCGGGCATAGAACTCGTTCAGCTCATTTGGAAGTGTGGTTTGGCTGGACGTGGCTACGCTACTCCGCTGTCGATAGTCTGTGATGTGCTGGAGCCCCGCCCACATGCGCCGACGGTCTGAGGTGGAATAGTAGCCCTCCAGCTTCTGTCTGTACTGTCTTTTGGCCTCCCGTATGGACCTCCTCAGGTCATATCTGGCCTTTTTGTAGTCATCAGCGGTGCCCCTGACAAATGCAGTCGAACGAGCACGTAGCTTAGCCCTTACATCACAGTTCATCCACTGTTTTTGGTTAGGGTATTTTCTGTAATACTTGGTGGTGGTAACAGTCTCTATGCATGTGCTAATGTAGCCAGTAACAGCAGAAGCATATTCATCCAAATCAACAGTACAATCTTCCCTCCCCGCTGCAGTTTTAAACACATCCCAGTTTGTGCAGCCAAAGCAGTCCTGAAGTACTTGATCAGTTTCTTCATTCCACACTTTCACTGCTGTACTTACAGGGGGAGCTTTTTTGAGAAGTTGTCTGTATGTTGGATAAAGGAATATAGAGATGTGGTCAGCCTTTCCAAAGTGGGGTCTTGGAACAGCCTTCAAAGCACCTTTCATGTTGCTGTAGACTTGGTCCAGGATGTTATTTTCCCTTGTGGGAAAGCTCACATACTGGTAATATTTGGGGAGGACAGTCCTGAGGTTACAGTGGTTGAAATCGCCAGATATAATGAATACAGCGTCTGGGTGTTTGGTCTCGTGTTTATCAATGATGTCATGCAGGAGACGTAGTGCGTTAGCAGTGTTAGCTCGTGGTGGGATGTAAACAGCAGTTAAATACACAGCGCTAAACTCACGAGGCAAATAAAAAGGTCTGCATTTCACCATCAGCAGCTCAATGTCCTGCGAGCAGTGCTTTTCCATCGTCTGTACGTCTGTGCACCACCGTTTGTTTACGTAAACACAGACGCCGCCACCTCTGTGTTTACCAGACGCTAAAGTCCGATCTCCCCGGTAAGCAGCAAATGATTCCAACTGGATCGCCGAGTCCGGTATATCCTCCGTCAGCCAGGTTTCTGTGAAGGTGAGGACACAGCATTCCCTGATCTCACGTTGAGCTGTAATCCTTGCTCGTAGTTCGTCCATCTTGTTTTCAAGAGAGCGGACGTTGGCTAGCAGCAGGCTTGGTAGCGGTGGCCTCGTCACTCTAGCTTTTAGCCTAGCATGCAGGCCGGCTCGCTTGCCTCGTTTACGCCTCGGATGCTTTGCTCGCCGGGTATTCAGCTCACCAGGCCCGCAGGCTGCTGCGTTTTCCGGGCGCAGAAGAAAGGCAAAGTCTGAGAGGCTAAATGAAAGTTCATGGTGAACCCTGCCGATGTTCAAAAGTGTCTCTCTGTTGTAATGTACTGCGTGAGTGTGTTGAATGTCCAAAATGAACAATAAAATAGCAAAAAATAGAAAAACACGGGAGAGTGTCACAGAGACGTCTGCCACGGAGGGCGCCATCTTTGAAAAACATCTTTGACGAAGGCTTTAAGAACACATTTGTGCGTGAGAACATTTCGTGAATGAGGCCCATTGTTATTCCATTCCATGTACAGTCAAACCTGTCTTAGCGGCCACCATTATAGAACGGCCACCTGCCTATAGCAGCCAATGAAAAATCCCCCCCAGCAAACTTACATGTTATAGACCCTGTGTATAGCAGTCACCTGTCCAACGCGGCCAGCGACCACCCATTTTGTCTCCCTTGGTCAATATCTGACCGCATATAGCGGCCAAATTACCAACTCAAGTAGAAGCTTCATGCACGAAAAAGTTTTGTTTTTCAATCAATGAAGCCGTCGTGTGTAGACTTTAATTACTGAGTCCTAGCTCAGTCACAATCATTCACAAGATCCACACAAACTGTTAGTTGTTCTACATAAAAAAAGCCATCTTCTTTTGAGCTTGCTATTTCCTGGTCAAACATGTAACTTTAAGAGCATTTGCACCAAAACATTACCGCAAAGTAGGCTGGGAACAGGACGTGCTCCCAGCGACGCTGCAATAATAAAAAAAAAAACATACGCTAGCATGCATGCGGCAGCGGGAGCAAAACTGAGTTCGGTTGTAATTAATTGAAGTATTTTAGAATGTACTCACGTTGTTTTTCATCAATCCTCATCCACAAATCCATCAAAGTCCTCATCTTCTGTATTCGACACAAACAAAGCCGTCTTCTTTTCCGTTCGCTACTAGTCTGTTAACTTGTCAGTGTTATTCAGCTCCAAAGCAAAGAAGGCAACTTCTCCTGTTGCTTCTGCCAACTTTATTTATTGAACGCGGCCACCAGACAGCAGCTCAGAACACACACACTGCTTGCCCACAAGGCAAAGGTTAAACAAGCCCCACTACATAGCTGTCCAGCCAATGCCTGTAAGAAATGACACCGTTTATTTCCTGGTGTGCACTGGTCAATACTGTAATGCTGCTTGTTGTGGGGAAGGAGAGACTCACGTCGCCGATGCACTTTAATGGCTTTATTAACAGCGGAGAACACTGCAGGACTTTACATCCACGCCAACATAAACACACTTCCCAACTCTCTCCAAACTCACAGCTAGCACTGAGCCTAGCTCTCCTGCTCGGGACGCCCACCGTCACTTCCCGTCACTTCCTGATGAACTAAAGCTGTAATGACGCTGCCGTATATAAAGTAAAATATTAAAAACAAGCGTAAGACATTACTAGCACAGCTTTGTTCTGTGGGTCGTGGATATATTCTATCAGTTATTATTAAGCCTCTAGCTTCCTTTTAGTCAGTAAAAACCTTGGCTATGATTGCACTACATTGTCATGTAGACCTACAAAGTACACTTGGAAGAACAAGAGGTAAATAAATGTATTGCAACTGATGTGAAACTGATGAGGGGTAGGATTAAATAAGCTTTGCTTCTTCCTACTCCTTTTTGGACATGCAAAATTGTGAATTGTACTATGTGATGTGCTAATGTTTGACTCATGCATGGTCAGGATTAAAACCATGAACAATGAACCATGATAATAACAAGCCTAGTAGTGCTGTACAACTTTTATCCACAGTCCGCAGTGCCCTCTACTGGTCAACATTATTATTTTTATTTTTTTTTCCCCCTTTTTTTCTTTTTTTTCCTCTACTGGTCAACATTCAAACTGGACGCCAACCTGTCTATAGAGGCCACCTGTCTATAGCGGCCACTTTTGCAGACTCCCTCTAGTGGCCGCTATAGACAAGTTTGACTGTACTTCCATTTGACCACAACATTTGCCTGTTAGTTCATACATACTACTGCTGATACATGCTGGTTTGAATATGTTTTAACTACTAATTTCAACACAAGTCAGTGGCTCTGTATGAAGATTTAAAGCTATTTTTAAATGACCAGAAGTCTTGAAATGTCCCAATTATTTCAAGCATAAGACATTATTCTTTCTCTCAATTTGTTTTTGCTGTTCTGTCCAGGGGCCATTGTTGACAACCACATGCTTTCTATTAGCCTGTGAAAACGAAGACCTTATGATAGAAACAAAATCTAAATACATGAGGAAAACGAGACATGCATTGATGTAGACGACCACTATGTATCCCACCGGGCATCTTTTGGATTTTTGACGATCACGGACACGATGGCGATGCCGCGCGCTGGACTGGAACTTTCCGAGGGACAAAGCAAATAGTTTGTAATTGTTCTGAGCTGGGGGTGTGAATATAGAATATGCCATGGGAGTTGCGTTGCAAACTGGTAAAGCAGAAATGATTGATACTATTTAATATTATTTGGGTCTCTACTACACCCTTACTTTTGTGGCTTGTGGCGTCTGCTTCATGAGCAAACCACAACTATTTGGCTTGTTGGTTCGGTGTAGAAGCATGAGGATGAATTTCTTACCTGTTAATAAGGCGTGATACTTTAACCCACTATTAAAAGCATAAGGTTATTAAAATGTTGATGCAAAAACACACACACACATTCCATTCCATTCTATTTTCCTCCGCTTTCCCCCGGGTTGCGGGGGCAGCAGTCTTACTAGGGAAGGCCAGCTGTGAGACATAATCCCTCCAGCGTGTCCTAGGTCTGACCCGGGGCCTTCTCCCAGCTGGGCATGCCCGAAACACCTCACCAGGGAGGCGTCCGGGAGGCATCCGGACTAGATGACCAAGCCATCTCAGCTGGCTTCTCTTGATGTGAAGGAGCAGTGACTGTACTCTGAGCTCCTCCCGGATGACCGAGCTCCTCACCCTATGTCTTAGGGTGAGTCCCGCCACCCTACGAAGAAAACTCATTTCAGCCGCTTGTATCCGCGATCTCGTTCTTTCTGTCACCACCAAAAGCTCATGACCATAGGTGAGGGTGGGAACATAGATCGAACGGTAAATTGAGAGCTTTGCCTTCCGGCTCAGCTCTCTCTTCACCACGACGGTCCGGTACAGCGACCGCATGACTGCAGACGCTGCGCCGATCCGCCTATCGACCTCACGCTCCAGCCTTCCTTCACTCGTCAACAAGACCCCGAGATACTTGAACTCCTCCACCTGAGGCAGGACCTCATTCCCAACCCGGAGGGAGCAATCCACCCTTTTCCGGCTGAGAACCATGGCCTCGGATTTGGAGGTGCTGAGTCTCATCCCAGAAGCTTCACACTCAGATGCAAACCGTCCCAGTAAACGCTGCAGGTCACAGCCTGATGAGGCCATCAGGAACATGTCGTCTGCAAATAGCAGAGACGAGATCCTAAGGTCCCCAAACTGGAGTCCCTCGACACCTTGGCTGCGCCTAGAAATTCTGTCCATGAAAATTATGAACAGAATCGGTGACAAAGGGCAGCCTTGACAGAGGCCAACGTTCACAGGAAACAGGCTTGACTTACTCCTGGCAATGCCAACCAGGCTCCTGCTCCGATTGTACAAGGACCAAATGGCACGTAGTAGCGCGCCACCAATCCCATACTCCCGGAGCACAGTCGAATGCCTTTTCCAGGTCCACAAAGCACATGTAGACCGGTTGGGCAAACTCCCAAGTACCCTCCAATACCCTTGCAAGGGTGTAGAGCTGGTCCAGTGTTCCGCGACCAGGACGAAAACCACATTGCACCTCCTGTAGCCGAGGTTCGATTAACGGTCGTACCCTTCTCTCCAGCACCCTGCAATAGACTTTCCCAGGGAGGCTGAGGACTGTGATCCCCCTATAGTTGGAACACACACCCCGGTCACTCTTCTTGAACAGGGGGACCACCACCCTAGTCTGCCAATCCAGAGGTACTGTTCCGGACTTCCACGCAATGTTGAAGAGACGTGTCAGCCAAGACAGTCCCTCAACATCCAGAGCCTTGAGGAATTCGGGGCGAAACTCGTCCACCCCCAGAGCTTTGCCACTGGGGAGCGTTTTGACTACCTCAGATACCTCAGCCACGGTGATGGAACTGTCCGCGTTTGTGTCCTCAGCCTCTGCTTCCTCTATGGAAGGGCCTCAAAGTATTGCTTCCACTGCTCAACTATATCCTATATCCCCACTGTGGACCGGGCACTGCTTCCCCTTTCTGAGGCACCGGACGGTTTGACAGAACCTCTTCGAGGCCGACCAAAAGTCGTGTTCCATGGCCTCACTGAACTCCTCCCACACCCGAGTTTTTGCCTCGACCACCACCGAAGCCGCTTGGCCTGCCGGTACCTATCAGCTGTTTCAGGAGTCCCGCAAGCCATCCATGCTCGATAGGACTCCTTCTTCAGCTTGACGGCAGCCCTGACCTCTGGTGTCCACCATCGGTTTTGGGGCTTGCTGCCACGACAGGCACCGACCACCTTGCGGCCGTATCTCCGATCAGCTGCCTCAGCAATGGAGGCACGGAATAGAGCCCATTCGGACTCAATATCCTCGTCCTCCCCCGGGATGCAGGCAAAGCTCTGCCGGAGGTGAGAACTGAGGACTAGACGAACAGGAGACTCTGCCAAACGTTCCCAGCACACCCTCACTACACGTTTGGGTCTCCCGGGTCTGTCCGGAATCCTCCCCTGCCATCTAATCCAACTCATCACCAGGTGGTGATCAGTTGACAGCTTAGCCCCTCTCTTTACCCGCGTATCCAGAACATGCGGACACAGGTCTGATGATATGACTACAAAGTCCATCATAGACCTGCGGCCTAGGGTGTCCTGGTGCCATGTGCACTTGTGGACATCCTTATATTTGAACATGGTGTTTGTGATGGACAAACTGTGGTTCGCATAGAAGTCCAACAACATCACACCGCACGGGTTCAGATCGGGGAGGCCGTTCCTCCCAATCACGCCCCTCCAGGTCACACTGTCATTGCCCACATGGGCGTTGAAGTCTCCCAGCAAAACGACGGAGTCACCAGTTGGGGTGCTCTCCAGCACCCCTCTGATGGACTCCAAGAAGGCTGGGTACTCTGAACTGCCATTGGGCGTGTACGCACAAACGACAGTCAGGATCCTTTCCCTGAAGGCGTAGGGAAATGACCCTCTCGTAAACCGGGGATGACTCTAACACAGAGACACCGAGCCGGGGGGCTATTAATAAGCCCACACTAGCACGCCGCCTCTTCCCAGCAGCAACTCCAGTGTAGAACAAGGTCCAGCCCCTCTCGAGGAGTTTGCATCCAGAACCCAAACTGTGGGTTGAGGTGAGTCCGACTATATCTAGTCGGAATGTCTCAACCTCTCTCACAAGTTCGGGCTCCTTCCCCGCCAAAGAAGTGACATTCCATGTCCCAAGAACCAGATTTGGCCGCCGAAGACCAGGTTGCCCAGGCGCCCGCCCTCGACCGCCAACCAAAGCGCAATGCACCGGACCCTTATGCTTGCCCCCGCAGGTGGTGGGTCTGGGGGGGGGGGATCCCGTGTGGCTTGTTCGGGCTGAGCCCGGCCGGGCCCCACGAGTGAGCCCCTCCCCCAGGCCTGGCTCCAGGATGAGGCCCCGTTATACCACGTCCAGGCAAGGTGCGGTCTCTCCTTGTGTATGTGTTCATAAAGGTCTTCTGAATCACTCTTGGTCTGGCTCGTCACCCAGGACCTGTTTGCTTTGGGAGACCCTACCAGGGGCATATAGCCCCAGACAACATAGCTCCGAGGATCACTCGGGCACACAAACCCCTCCACCACGGTAAGGTGGGGATTCCTGCATATGTTAATTCTGGCTTGACTGTATGTTTATCATGTGCGTCTTGCTGACATTAGCAGAGACATAGAAATTATACACGGCTGTAAGCCTAGACATACCCCGTAAATTCTAGATGGAGTTAGATGGGTGATAAACTACGTTTGTTGCTTCATTGTTATATTTTTAACTGGATGGAAGAATAAGAGTGTTCTGAACTCTTGTTTCTATTCCAGTGTTGTATTGACAAGAATAATGCAGCCTAGAGGAGTTGGTGAGCAGTCAAAGCTCCACTTCCCATAGTGTACTTCTTTAGACAGCAAACTCATTGAATCAGCAGCGCCTCTGCTGGTTGTAGCCAAGTAATGCACGCCATTCTGCCCCAAGAGCTTCAAATACTGTAACAAGTCAAATAATCTCAAGTATGGATGAGGTTTTTTGTGATCTTGCGTTTTGTAGTCAGTTTGGTGGTACTGCATATCAGAAGTGAATTTACTGAATGATATTCCAAAACGTTTTTTTTTCCTAAATGAATACTTTTGCGTGTGTTTTCACCAGTATAATAAAATGGATGGAACTACTATAAGTCACACTTTTTATATATATATAGATACAGTATACATATATATATATATATATTTATATAGATCAAAGATGGCGCCCTCTGTGGCAGACGTCTCTGTGACACTCTCCCGTTTTTTTCAATTTTTTGCAATTTTTTTGTTCATTTTGGACATTCAACACCCTCACGCAGTACATTACAACAGAGAGACACTTTTGAACATCGGCAGGGTTCACCATGAACGTTCATTTAGCCTCTCAGACTTTGCCTTTCTTCTGCCCCTGGAGAACGCAGCAGCCTGCGGGCCTGGTGAGCTGAATACCCGGCGAGCAAAGCATCCGAGGCGTAAACGAGGCAAGAGAGGCGGCCTGCATGCTAGGCTAAAAGCTAGAGCGACTAGGCCACCGCTACCAAGCCTGCTGCTAGCCAACGTCCGCTCCCTCGAAAACAAGATGGACGAACTAAGAGCAAGGATTACAGCTCAACGTGAGATCAGGGAATGCTGTGTCCTCACCTTCACAGAAACCTGGCTGACGGAGGATATACCGGACTCGGCGATCCAGTTGGAAACATTTGCTGCTTACCGGGGAGATCGGACTTTAGCGTCTGGTAAACACAGAGGTGGCGGCGTCTGTGTTTACGTAAACAAACGGTGGTGCACAGACGTACAGACGATGGAAAAGCACTGCTCGCAGGACATTGAGCTGCTGATGGTGAAATGCAGACCTTTTTATTTACCTCGTGAGTTTAGCGCTGTGTATTTAACTGCTGTTTACATTCCACCACGAGCTAACACCGCTAACGCACTAGGCCTCCTGCATGACATCATTGATAAACACGAGACCAAACACCCAGACGCTGTATTCATTATATCTGGCGATTTCAACCACTGTAACCTCAGGACTGTCCTCCCCAAATATTACCAGCATGTGAGCTTTCCCAAAAGGGAAAATAACATCCTGGACCAAGTCTACAGCAACATGAAAGGTGCTTTGAAGGCTGTTCCAAGACCCCACTTTGGAAAGGCTGACCACATCTCTATATTCCTTTATCCAACATACAGACAACTTCTTAAACAAGCTCCCCCTGTAAGTACAGCAGTTAAAGTGTGGAATTAAGAAACTGATCAAGTACTTCAGGACTGCTTTGGGTGCACAAACTGGGATGTGTTTAAAACTGCAGCGGGGAGGGAAGATTGTACTGTTGATTTGGATGAATATGCTTCTGCTGTTACTGGCTACATTAGCACATGCATAGAGACTGTTACCACCACCAAGTATTACAGAAAATACCCTAACCAAAAACAGTGGATGAACTGTGATGTAAGGGCTAAGCTACGTGCTCGTTCGACTGCATTTGTCATGGGCACCGCTGATGACTACAAAAAGGCCAGATATGACCTGAGGAGGTCCATACGAGAGGCCAAAAGACAGACACTTCCTGATGAGCTAAACGAGTTCTATGCCCGCTTTGACACCCAAACTCCTGATGAGCAGAGAGGGTGGCTGGACTTGGGGAGCACACAGGACCCACCTCTCATGGTGACATCAGCTGATGTGCGCAGGGTTCTGAACAAAACAAACCCACGAAAAGCAGCAGGCCCAGACAACATCTCAGGACGTGCACTTCGGGTTTGCTCATCAGAGCTAGCTGATGTGCTTGCTGACATATTTAACCTGTCGCTTGCACAAGCATCTGTACCGACCTGCTTTAAGTCCTGGACCCTAACCCTAACCCTAACCCTAACCCTGGACCTACATTTGCTGCCCATGGCAGGTAGTAAATACAAGCCTTGCAAGGTTGGGATATTTGATGTGGCATGATGGCCGAGGA